>NW_026732957.1:0-25000 GCF_028476545.2 Physella acuta | reverse complement strand
ATACCCCACACATTACCCCCACCATTTAACTCACACATTACCCCCGCCATATACCCCACATATTACCCCCACACATATACCCCACATATTACCCCCACACATATACCCCACACATTACCCCACATATACCCACACATTACCCCCAACATGTCCCCCACACATTACCCCCACACATATACCCCACACATTACCCCCGCCATATACCCCACACATTACCCCCACATATACCCACACATTACCCCCACCATGTCCCCCACACATTACCCCCACCATGTCCCCCACACATTACCCCACCATGTCCCCCACACATTACCCCCACCATGTACCCCACACAATACCCCCATCATATACCCCCACATTAACCCACCATATACCCCACATATTACCCCCACACATATACCCCCCACATTAGTCTCACCATATACCCCACACATTCATCCCACATGTACTCCACACATTACCCTCACATAAACCCCTCACATTACCCCATATAAACCCCACACCTTACCCCACTTTGTTCCTCACACATTACCCCCACCATATACCCCACACATTCTCCTCACATATACCCCACACATTACCCCCACACATTCCTCCCACATATACCCCCACATTACCCCCACAAATACCCCACACATTACCCCATACATTACCCCACTATGTACCCCACACATTACCCCCACCATGTACCCCACACATTAACCCCCACATACACACCACACATTCCCCTCACACTATATGTCACCCCCAGTTCCAGAGATCCAACAGAACGAGGAAATTGCTGAGAACATCTACAACAACGTGCTCGAGAGAGTCGTCAACGAGTCGCTCAACGACACAGCAGAGGACGAAATATCCCCTGACCTAGATCTACCTGACCCCACGCTAACAGAAGACAACACGGAGTGTATCTACGAAAATGTGAGCATTCATTTTAAACGCTTTACCACACCCAAGTGATGTGACCGAGTTGAATCGCGAATTCTTGTTTTTACTAGGCATGCTGCCCAGCTTCGCTTAGGCTTTCGAAAACATTGAGAATTTGAATGCTTAATTAATTCGACCGAGGATTGGTCTACGACCTCAGGAGTTATGAAGAGGTTCCTCCGTGGACATTTTTTTTTCGATTTATAGCTCATATAAGGCACCGGTCAGTAGAGGTCAGTTTTGACCCCCTCATCGTAGACTTTTCGGCCAACCGGCCCCCGTGTTCTGTCGCCCCAAGGCAAGATCCTGCCAAATTTGAAGCGCCTGCGGCGCCGGGAAGTGCCCTATCGGACACCCGACAATCTAAATCTAGATCTAGAATCCTAATAGAATTTTTTTTAAAGTTTAGCCCGAGCATAATAAAAAAAAAACATTAACCAAGTTGATTTGGTGTGTCTCGAACCCGCACCACCTGCGTGGTTTATAGTACACTAACATCTCCGCTACTTAGGCATCTTAAAATACGGAGAATGAAACACGTATTTTAAAATCTTAACTTACGCGAATATCCTATTCTTTCAAATTAATTTTTTTATCCCAAATTAGCCATTTCCAAACAAAGATTTTGTATAAAATAAATAAACCTTGAAATAGTTTAGTCCTAATATAGAAATTTATTTTTGGAATAGATTTTAGATAAGTTAGAGTCTAAATCTAGATCTTAGCGTCTACGTCTAGTTATTGCGTAGATTTAGATTTAAAATTTATTTTATTTATTTGTATTCTAGATCTAGAGATTCTAGATCTAGAATCCAAATAAATAAAATAAATTTTATGAGTTTAGGCCGGAAAAATTGTATTGTATACATTTCATAGTGTACGTAGATTTAAATCAAATTTGAATGAAATAGTTCATTTCTTTTTATTCTAAACACGGCTGATGACGTCATTAGTTAATGTATAAGCAATAGTGACGTCACAGTTTTATGCGTTCTTTTTCACATCTATTAATGCTTTTCCAGTTGCATAAATACAACTGTTTTTCTACATTCGAATACGCCTTTATTTTTTATTTTTCTTCTTTAAATAAAATTGTGGTTATACATTTAAAACATCTAACATAATATTTTCAACAAAAGTCCGTATAAAGTTCTCCATATATCGCTGCCGTTTCTGACGTGATGTCCGGCGAAAATATTTTGCGGACAGACAGACAGAGAGAGAGAGAGAGAGAGAGAGAAGTGCGCACATTGGTCTTTTATATATTAGGATTCATTTAACTTTTTTGAGCGACTGAGCCTTGCCTTTAGGTCAGGGGTCAGAGGTTTAAAGACACTTTACGTCACAGCGCCTCAAAAAAAAAAAAAATCCCCCTTTCGTAACACTTTTTCATCCTCTAAAAACATACTTGTTTACTCACAAATATATAGCTATTAATAACTGCAACTATAATTATTTAATCGTTATAGAAATGAACAGTTCTTCTTATTGCTTAAAGGGCAGAGGACATGTTGAACAATTCTACATTAAAACTGTATTTTTGTAGACAAAACGAAATAAGTATGACACTCGTGTTAATTTATTATAGCTGTGTATTTTATTTTATTGTTATAGTTTGTTCATTTTTACAGATTTCTTTCAGCATCAAATAAAAAACAGCAAAAAATCTCCGTGCCAAACAATTAATACAAAAATGTATCTACATGTCTAGGTCAAAATCATCAGGTTTTTCCCGGTTCTTGCATAAGAGACATGGTGTAGACAAAGTAGAGTTCATTGTTTCAATGAACGCAGTATAAAATGGGATTGTGTGGTTAGTCCCCTTTACCTTTCCAAACTGAGTCGGGTACCAATTAGAGCTGGGTGGACTCAGGAACTTCCAACAGACTCGACTCTGAGGTTCAAAATCGAGACTCTCGCATTAGCATTTGTAACCTCTTTCATTCAACCACGCATTCCCTTATATGTGTGGTTACATCAATGCTAAAACATTTTTAAAATGTACTCATTTATTAAACACAATACGTATTGAAAATGTATTTTAACTAATTTACATATGGTATTACACATTTGTATCTGTTCAATGTATTTCTTTCACAGACAAAGCAATTAGAGTTAAAACATCCGAACAAGGCTCCCCAGGAGAACGATACTCATGAGGACATCAAACACGACTCAAACCTTACGCCAAACAAAGAGGACATTGATCAGGACCTAGGACATACGCATTACCAAGAGGACACAAAACAGGACCCGGGATATACGCCTAATCAAGAGGACGTCAAACAGGACACAAGCTATACACCTAACCAAGAGGACATGAAACAGGAACCAGGAACTTCACCAAACCAACCTGACCCCGAACAGAGATCAAGACTTACTCCCAATCAACCTGACCCCAAACAGAGCCCACGACTTTCTCCTAAACAACCTGACCCCAAACAGAGCCCACGACTTACTCCTAAACAACCTGACCCCAAACAGAGCCCCGGAAGAACACGCAGTCCCCAAGGATTGGTTTACATTGATGTGGAAATCAACCGTGACACTAAGAAACCGGCAGTAAAGCCGGCACCGGCTAATGAAGAAGTTGAGTATTTCTCAATTGATCTGCTGGCCACGTCACAATCAAATTGTACGAGCGGGGAAGAAGATGATCTTTAGTACAAATAATGATCTTTAGTCCAGATAATGATCTTTAGTCCAGATAAAGCTCCTTTGGCCAGATAATGATCTTTAATCCATATAATGCTCTTTAGTCCAGATAATGATCTTTAGTCCAAATAATAAACTCTAGTCACAAAAACGAACTTTAGTCTAATTGATAAATTTTTAGTCCAGATAATGATATTTACTGCAAATAATGATCTATAATCCAGATAATGATTTTTAGTCCAGTCAATGTCCTTCAGTCCAGATTATGATCCTTAACGAACTTTAGTTCAAACAATGATCTTTGGTCCTGATATTAATCTTTTTACTCCAGTTAATGTTTTTCAGTGCAGATAATAATCCATTAACGAACTTTCGTCCAACCGGTTTTCGCTTTGTCCGACCGAAGATCTTTTGTGGAAACGATGATCTCTTGTTTGAAGAAATGATTTTTAATTTAAAGAATTACCTTCAGTCCCAATAGTGGTATTTAGTTAAAAGTTTACATAATTTAATAAAAAAAATAATGATGTTGAGTACAAATTACCAAATGGTGTTCCATAGTTTAATTGACGATTGTTAGACCGATAGGTGTTCCATAGTCCAAATGCTGATATTATATATCCAATTGATTTTTAGACCAAAAAATCTACTTTAATCCAATGATTCTCTTTAGTAAAGGTGACGATGAATCAATCTAAAAGATAATGTTCAGTGAAAGAAAAATAAAAGTTAAATGAGAAATATATAGACACATGTGGATAAAAACATAACGATTAACATACACAATATACAACGAGTAACATACACACATACACCAACATAGAACAATTAACATACACACATACACCAATAAACAACAATTAACATACACCAATATACAACAATTAACATACACACGTACACCAATATACAGCAATTAACATTCAACAGCATACAACAATTAAAATACACCAACCATATATACAACTCGTTATTCAATGCCCATATGAGTCACTGTCCTGCGATTTTTGCCTGTTGACACAGTCGCAACTACCCAGAGTCCCAGAGGTCACATGACATGTGCAACATGGGGATTGCTCACTAAAGAGATTAATGTGTTACACGATTACAGTATTTCTTCTATACTCCGTATAAAAGTAAAGTAAAAATTAAGTAACCCTTTCAGACCTTGCGGTCAATAGGGTAGGTTAAGTCACATTGTTTCTGTGACATTGGAATGCAAAGGGAAAGACATTTTTCCAGCCATTCCCAGTAATCTTTACTTCCCATAACTTAAGTCATGTATACGTTACAAATGTGCGAACTCACAAAATGTCCTTAAGGACCCGAGCCCGTTTATGTTTGCGTTGTACTTTGATGTGGATAATTCAATTTTTGATGCTCTCTATCAGAAGTACTCGGCATATACCTATGAAATATATATATATGAAAGTGTAATCGAATGTATCTCAAACCGCTTACACGACCCTGGTAGTAAAATAAATGGGAGGAAAAGTGAGTAATTAACAAGACCTATCTCTCGTTTTTCAAGGAGTTGGGTATTGATAACGTATATTGGATTTACGTTATCAATAACGATATTGACCAGGGGATAACGTATATTGGTAAACATTCGCACACTTCTCGTGTATAAACCTTCTTGAGAGTCCCATATTATGTTAAAATAGTTCGTTCGTATCCATTTCATCACCTGTTTTTGTGACCTCGGCATATGAAGGGATATTTTGTTCAGCTTTATGTCCAACGGCCTTTATTTACCCTAACTTATGTCAGGTACTAATCAGAGCTTCGTGGACTCAAGGAAGGGTAACAACTCCTATGTACCGGTAAATACATGCTGAATATCGCATATTTATGCAGATTCTAGTAGTATATTGAAACATATTGCTTTAGTGAACTCACTCTTCTTCTTCTTCGTTCTTAATTGTGAATATGATGGAGGATTCAGACAACAAGTCCAACTTCGTGGACAAACCGGACTGTGGTCTCCAGTTTGGCAGGTGCCCCATATAATTTTTCCCTGAGTGGGGTGGGCTGGGGCCAGTGTCTGACTCGTGCCTGGCTATACAAAGTACATTCCTTGAGTACGTGCTCCGTGTTTTCCGGGGCCTTGCCACAAGGGCACATTTCGCTACACCCAACCTTCAGTTTTCTGTGCATGTGTTGATTTAGTCTGTTGTGGCCTGTTCTGAGTCGAAAGATTATGTATTGTTGTTTTCGTGTTAAATTATAATAGCCGTCGTCTTTTTTGTAGTGAGGGTGTGTGACAGACCACATTTGCGTTTGTTTGTTTTTTATTATTCTTTTTATTTCTTTTGGGTGTAGCGAAATTTCCGGTTGTGGTTTCTTTCCCCTAATTTTTGCCAGCTGGTCTGCGATCTCGTTACCATGTATCTGGCAGTGGCCCGAGATCCACTGCAGCACAATTCTGCTGCAGGTATTTTTTAGCCTCTCTAGTGCTGTCATAAGTGTTTGAATATAAGACTCTGGATTTTTTAGGGATTGCAGGACAGATTTGGCATCTGTAAGAAATACAATCTGACTATTCGGTGATTCAGGGTGTTCTGTCAGGAGGTTTGCTGCATGCGCTATAGCTTCTTTTTCTGCCCTAAAATTGTCGGATAGGCTGCCTGTGGCTATTGCCTTTTCCAGGCTTTCTCCGCTTGGCCATTCAATAAGGACGCTAGCCCCGCCATTTTTTTTGGCATCTTCAGCTGAGCCATCTGTGAAAACTCTAATCCAGGTATTGCTGAGGTACTGATCCTTAATGTGTTTATTTGTTATTTTATATGTTAAATCGATAATCCAATTTAGACTATATTCAAGCTAATAGACTATATTCAAGCTAATAAATCGATCGATCTTTCTTCGCTACAAAATTGTACTATGAAGGCGGATTAGTAGTTGAACCTGAGTGGCACGTATGTAGCGTGGTTAAATCACGTGGTTATTATAACAAATAATTCCAGATGAAGGCTATCTGTTTACTATATTCTTTGACAATTCAATAACAACACTAGATGTGTGGGTAATTTATAAGTATCATGAACATCGCTAACCACCATGTAAAGTGGAAGATTAAATATTGATATAAAACTGGTACTACATTTGAACCATCCAACCATATTGTGAACTAAAGACAAATACGTTTCAGGGATTTATCTACAGGAGCCTTAATGTCGATAGGTAAATTTGTTTTTAAATGTATCAACTTGGGAACAGACAAAACTAAAGTAAACACAACACAAACACAACACAAACGCAACACAAACACAACACAAACGCAACACAAACGCAAAACAAACGCAACACAAACGCAACACAAACGAAACACACACGAAACACAAACACAACACAAACGCAACACAAACGCAGCACAAATGCAACACAAACGCAACACAAACGCAACACAACACAAACACAACAAAAACACACAAAAACACAAACACTATGCAAACAAACACTATGCAAACACAGACGAAAACACAAATGCAAAACACAAACACAAAAGACATCACTCATAAATTTGAATTCACATTTTGCTAATTATATTATAGCAACAATAGTTCCTTCTTGTAGGTCCGTAGATTTTGCTTTCACATTTAAAAAAAATGAAAAACAATAGTTGAATTTATTTTTAAATTACCTCCCTTGGAAAATTACAAAACAGTTCAATTAATTAGTTGTTTCGCCTCTTTTATTATTAAAGTGTATCCACTTTTTCTAGGAATTTAAAAGAAAATGATATTTGACATTGATCAGTTTAATATGTTTTTGCAATTTGCGTATATTTAATATTTTCTTTACGTTATGCAAAAAAGTTAAATTAGTGGCAACTATAAAATAAATTTAAGTTGTTATATAAACAAACCCTATTCTATTACATAAAATAAGACAATGTGTTGCACTGAAAAGCACTGCATGGTGCAAAGTTTACTTTTATAGTTCCAAAATCTATAGCGATGACACGTGGTAGGAAGGAAGGAAGAACTGACACACTACCAGCCCACTTATATTATAGATTAAAGATATTGATAAATATAGCTTTTTTTTGTTCGAACGCTGCATCCCTTATAGAGCTAAACTTCGGCGTGAACATTTTCATGTGTCTTGTCGATGAAGTGTCATTAAAATACTAATGACAGTTGATCTGAAGTTTGTATTACAGAATTTTTTTTCTTACAGAATAGGCCTACATATCTAACTGTAGAACGTAAAAGTTCAACTAGTATGTAAATCTCGAACAGAGGAGAGGGGAGACGCATGCCAGAATAAAACTAATGTTTCCTAACCACAACAATTATTTCTTATTGTTTAAGTGTCCATCGCTACTATGCTATTTATAAAATTAAAAAGAACCACTTGACTGTAAATACTACTTATGTTTATCATTTTATATTATTACAAACCTCTGAATACAAGGGAATCAGAATCAGGTGCAAAACTACTATGCCGCAAGACACAAAAATGGGGGGGGGGGGGGGGCAGGCCGTTTAGGGGCCCACAGACACCATAATATAGTTTTATGGGAAAAAAATAATTTTCTTGCATTTTTGACTCGATGGTTGTTTTGTAAAAAGAATACTGTAGCTGCGGTTGGATTATCTTTATTCTATAGAAACTAGCCCGAGTCCTCTTTCTCCTACAATCAAATACACGCTGTAGTCGGTAAAATTATTTTGAAAATAAACGTAAGTCCATCGCGCGAGAGGCCGCTAGGTATTAAGACTTTTGCTTCTTTATAGCATTGATTAGGGGCCCACAATCCATTTTGATCCTTAATTCGGAACTGATAGACAGAAGCACATGGGCGATTTATTGTCCAATTTAAGTTCTTCTCTGACGCCCACGCGATTTCAGGTCGCTTGGACACTATTGTTCAACTTACAAGGATCGCAATCTCAATACGTTTCTCACAATGAAACCACACCCATAATAATGAAAACGCTATCACAACTTAGTCTAGATAAAACATTGGCCAGGACATCCCGGCCAGTGCTTGCATTGGCCGGCCAATGTACAAAATACGCTCTTAGTGCTAAGTTCTTCGGCCTTTGGCCAAGAGAGCCGGCCAATGCGCACATTGGCCGGCCAATCCGCGCATTGGCCTCTTTTCGGGCTTTGACCGTACTATATATATATATATATATATATATCCTAATATGCCCGTGTGAGCATTTCTCTCTCTCTCTCTCTCTCTCTCTCTCTCTTTCCGCAAAATATTTTCGCCTGATATCACGTCAGAATCTTCAGCGATATATGGAGAAATCGATACGGAGTTTTGTTGAAAATAATATGGTAGATGTTTTAAATGTATAACCACAATTTTATTTAAAGAAGAAAAATAAAAAATAAAGGCGTATTCAAATGTAGAAAAACAGTATTAATTATGCAACAGGAAAAGAGTTTATAGTTGTGAAAAAGTACGCATAAAACAGTGACGTCACTAATATTTATACATTAATTACTGACGTCATCTGCCGTGTTTAGGATAAAAAGAAATGAATCATTTCATTCAAAGTTGATTTAGATCTTTAAAATGTATGCAATACAATTTTTCCGGCCTAAACTTATAAAATTTATTTTATCTATTTTGATTCTAGATCTAGATTGTAGGGGTCATCCATAAATGACGTCACACTCGTAGGGGGGAGGGGGGTCCGTAATTTTGTGACGATGTGTGATAAGGGGGAGGGGGGGGGGTTCAGATGTTGCGACGTCATATTTTTGCATTATAAAAAAGCAATGTTAGAAAACGAATTTTAGACGTAATTTCGCGTTTTAGATAACTGTTTTAATAAATTGTAATAGTTTAGACAAGATTTTGGAAAAATATCGATGTTTTAAAAAAATTCAACTGCAATTTTGAGGGGGGTTGTAGGTTGAGGTGTGACGTCATTTTTTTTGGGGGGGGGGGTCTGACTTTTTGTGACAACGTGTGACGGAGGGGAGGGGGGAGGTAAAAATCGTCAAAAAAAGCGTGACGTCATTTATGGATGACCCCCTAGACTAGATCTAAATCTACGCAAAAACTAGACGTAGACTCTTAGTCGCTAAGATCTAGATTCTAGATTTAGACTCTATCTACTCTAGAATCTATTCCAGAAATGAAATTTTTTTAAAAACTATTTAAGGCCTTAATTGTTTTATAGAAATCTGTGTTTGTTTACCTATGGAACTGGCTAATTTGGGTTACAAAAATTAAATGGAAAGAATAGGCATATTCACGTAAGTTAAGTTTTTTTAGATATGCCTTTCATTCTCCGTGTATTATAAGGTGCATAAATAGGTGAGATGATAGTGTGCTTAATACCATGCAGGTGGTGCGCGATCGAGACACATGAAGTCAAATTTAATTTATTTTTTTTATATGTGAATCTTCCGATTCTAGACTATAAAGAAAGGAACTACTTCACTCAAATTTGATTTGGTTCTAGATCTGTAGATCTATTCATCAAGACGTACGCTATGAAATATATACAATTTTATCGGTCAAACTAATACAAATTACGTAAAAACAACGTAATTACTATTGAATAGCCAGATTTTTTTAGTCACTGAATCAGTGTGTGTCTGTGTTATGTTAATGTGTCGGATTTTTAGCTAATTAGTTATTATTTTTGCTTTGTCACTACTATCGTTCAGCGTGTAGTAAAACACATTGCGTTTTGACCTATAACTATTTCATAAATTATTTTTCTCAAACAAGTACATTTTAAAAATATATAGGCCTATAATTCATGTTAAACGGGTACCGATGGCTAGTATATATATATATATATATATATATATATATATATATATATATATATATATATATATATATATATATATATATATATATATATATATATATATATATATATATATAAAGCAATGTATGTTTGTATGTGTGTGTGTGTGTGTGTGTGTGTGTGTGTGTGTCTTTTGCATTACTACACCTCTCATCACACCGCCGTGAAACTTTGGGAAGTTGTTGTGAATATTCCGTTAAAAGGTTTCTGCGGAATAAAAAAATTCAAATTCGCAAGGGTGGCGCCCCAGCAGGGCACAATTTGTTTTTTCTCTATATACGGTATATGAAATAAAAGTCGATTTTGGTTCGACATCGTTCATCCGATAGCCATAAGACTTTGCGGCGTTCATAATAATACTCTTTAAAAAAGTAATTTTTAATTTTGGAAGGGCGGCGCCACGGGAGGGTGCGATTTTCCTTTATATACGGTATCTATATATATAATTCTCTTCTGGGAGACGCTAGAAAACAAGCTGTAAACGCGCTCCCTACCATCCCCATCCCTACATGGTCTTAGTGAGCTGTGGTTCACGCTATGTTTACCTACGTGGAGTCGGGTTTAGTGACGGCTATTAGGGGCAGATAATTTAGTTTGAAACGATTTTAAACATTGGGGGGATAGGAGGAAAGGGGGGGGGGGGGTTATGGTCTTTAACGAGCTACTTATAGTGTTTTAAAGAAATATTTTCAGTGTCAGCGTTGGTACTGTCGAATTCACAAATTATGAATTACTGAAAAGTAGAAAAAACAACAACTAAATAGCGGTGTATGTTATGCCGCGGGCCGGCTCGTATAAAAATAATAAAAGTGAATTGCAGTGACACCGTTCATCTGATAAGCATTAAACTTTGGGGAGTTCATTATAAAACTCTAGGGAAGGGTTCTAAAAAATCATTTTTGATTTCGCAAGGGTTACGCCACAGGAGGGTGCGATTTTTCTCTATATACGGTATAGAGAAGGTTTCAGGCGTGGTAAGGGGAATATCAGTGGGTGGTGGTTTGGAAGGAGGGAATTTAATTTTGAATTGGCAGCCCTCCCCCGGTAGGATGTGATTTGGCGCCGTGGTCTTTCCCGTAAGCGCTAGGCGACTACTTTCGGTTTAAACAGTGTGATAGACAATGAATAGGATAGGGCGTTACAAAAGCTCACAAAATTGAATAAGACGTGTCCACCTGCGCCATGGTAGGGTGCGATTTGGCTGCAGAAAAAAAATTCTGTTTTGGCCCTCAAAGGCTGAGGGCCATGTAACACGTTTTATTTTAATAATCAGAAAAATTAACAAAGGTTAGATTATTAAATGGGATGTTTCATTTTGTCCATAACAAAATTCAACAGTGTCCCCCCCTCCTGAAAAAGGTCTACAACCCCCCGAAAATTTCACCCCCCGGAGAAAAAAGTCTGGAAGAAACACTGTTCGCACGTTTTGAACAGTAACGTGGTATAGTTATTGTTACTTTATTTTTTTGTAAATTTGTTTTCATTTTTACAGGCATAAAAAAGAACTTCTACATTGGTCAGAATACAATAGGGTATCACATTACGTTTTTTCCCAAATTTACATACCAGGTACAAAGGGGTGGAGGCGGAGAGAGGGAGGGGGAGGGCTCACTTAATCGACCCATCGCCATCCACCTCAGGTAAAACAATCTCCAGGCGACCGTAGTTCTCTTCCCTGCACATAACAACTAGGTGTGACACTAATGTCTTCCTATAAAATACAGTACTGTTCAAGTTCAGATGGGGAGGGGGGGGGGGGGTTAACTCACTAGGTCTAACATCAACCGTGAACTCAGTTGTAACAATAAAAGATGGTGAACTTTGACCTTTAAGTTTTTTTCCAATTTAATTAAACTGTGAACTCTGTCCGACCCGTTAGGGTAATGGAAACTGGAACCTCTTTTGTTGAGCTTGGCATATCACCCCCCCCCCTCCCCACTTCCGGTATGTCCCCAAACTATATCTTCCTCCCCGAAATCCCATTCGGAATTACATTTGTTGAGTCAGTCATCCTTTTGGATTTATTCGCTTAGAGTCTACTCAAGAGTTCAAAATTTTTATTGATTTCAAACCCTCCACCATTATCCAGGCTTCAGACTTTTCAGATAGACAAAGTAATCCTAAAGGCTCGTTCATCAGGCCTATATGTCAAAAAATTGCTTGCTGGAGAAAAAACGACAATTTGCCATTTCAGCAAGAGCCGGACTTTTAATTAGATTCAGTCTTGTTTTTTTTTAAAATACTATTGAATATGTCTCGTAACTATCCTAGTGGAGCAAAAAAACGCGAATTATCGGTGAAAAAAAGAAAGATCGAAGCTGAGCTTGCTGAAAAATCTACAAAACTGCTCTCCTTTTTCAAACCAACTTCGAGTACCAAGGAAAATAGTCACGTAGAAAAGGGATCTGCTATTGAATCACACACCTCCGGGGTTAAAGATGTAGAGCAGGCTCCTACTTTAAAACAATGTGATTTGAAAGATGATACAGCAAAACCCCTTGAAGATAGTCATGCTATATACGACCTTCATTTTTTGGCCAGAGCAGGAGAAGTTGTCAGAGGCATTTAGAAACTATTGGATTCAACGTGGTACCACACCATGTCAAAACAAAAACGGGGACTTTAAAGAATCGGTCATACAGTTAGAAAGAGAGTCACAACGTCGGTTCTGCACCATTTCTTTATTCACACGTGTCCATGCACGAACAGGAGAAAAATTTGAAAGAAATTGGTTGTGTTATTCCAAAACAAGCGGGTGTGTTTATTGTTTTGTGTGTAAGCTGATGTCACCTATAACTAACAAAATGACATCAGGGTTCAAACAATGGAAAAGTGCACATAAAGTGCTATCTAGGCATAAAAATTCAAAACAACACATTGATTCATTGGCAGCGATGTGTTCACGAAAATCTACTGGTCAGATTGACATGAAACTTGTTACGCAATATGAAAGTGAAATTCAGTACTGGAGACAAGTACTTCACAGAATCGTGAGTGTGGTACAGTTTCTTTGTATTCGTGGTCTTCCGTTCCGGGGCAGAACTGAAGAGGTTGGTTCTCCAAACAATGCGAATCATCTCGGGTTGCTGGAGCTGTTAAGTCAGTACGATACCTTTCTAGCAGAACATATGCGGATACACGCCAACAAAGGACGTGGACATACATCCTACATATCTTCAACAATATGTGAGGAGATGATTGAACTTATGGGTCAAAAGGTTTTGTCTGTAATTGTAGATGAAATAAAGACAGCGAAATATTTTTCTATATCTGTAGATTCGACTCCAGATGTTTCACATGTTGATCAACTCACCATCGTTATTCGCTATGTACAAGACACCGGACCTATTGAGCGCTTCTTAAAATTTGTACCAATGTTTTCACACACTGGTTCGGAAATAGCTAATTTAATACTTTAGTTGGAAGAAAATGGAATTGACATTAAAAATTGTCGCGGTCAATCATATGACAACGCGTCCAACATGAGTGGCAAGTATAACGGCGTTCAGGCTAAAATCCGGGAGAAGTGTGACGTAGCATTGTATGTACCGTGCACAGCACATTCACTCAATTTAGTTGGGAGCTGCGCAGCTGAGTGCTGCCCCACGTCAGTTGGGTTTTTTAATCTCCTTCAGAGCCTTTACTCTTGGTTTTCTGCATCTACTCATCGTTGGCATATACACAACAAGCACATGAATGGATTGCCTGTTGCTAAAGCTTTGTTGGAAACCAGATGGTCTGCTCGACATGATGCTGTTAAGGCTTTAAATAGAGGATATAAGGAAAATATATCGGCTTTGGAGGAGTTAGCAGCCGATGAAAATCAACCTCATAAATGTAGAACTGAAGCTGAAGGATATCTTAAAAGTTTACAAAAACTAGAAACAGTAATATTATTGGAGGTATGGGATACAATTTTAGAGAGATTGCAAAAAACAAATATATCTCTTCAAGTAAAAGGTTTATCTCTTAATACAGCAGTTAATTTGTTAAAATCTGTTCTTCTTTTTATTGAAAGTCAACGTAATGAATCCGCTAGCTTCGAATCAAAAGGAAAAATTAAATGTATAGTCAAAGACTACACATATTCCAACAGACGACCACTAAAGAGGAAGCGACAATTTGACGAAAGCAAAGTTTCAAAAATGCAACTTTCTCCTAGAGAAAAATTTATGACTGAAGTATTCATCTGTGTGATCGACCACCTAACAACAGCTCTACATCATCGATTAGATTCCTATAAAACTGTTCAAGAAATGTTCGATTTCTTCAGTGACCTGACCAACCTTAGCACTGGTGACATTACAGAAGCAGCTACAAAACTAATTAACAAATATCCCGATGATTTTGAAGAATGTTTTTCATCGGAGTTGATTCAATTCGCCGAGCTGTTTAAATCAATTCATGGGGGAAAAGAGCAAAACGTCTACAATGATAGCATTAAATTGGAAATGTTTATGTTTTTAAATAGATTCAAGTGCATTCAGAGCTTTCCAAATGTGCACATTGCTCTTCGAATTTATCTGTGTATGATGACGTCTAAATGCAGCGGAGAGCGCTCATTTTCCCAAATGAAAAAGATTAAAAGCGATCTTAGAAGCACTATGGGACAGCAGAGACTTAGTATGATCTCACTTATGAGCATAAAAAATGACAATGTAAGCTCACTAAATTATACAGAACTAATAGAAGGGTTTGCTATCAGGAAAGCGCAAATGTTCCCTATAAAAGTCACTTGGTCTTTAGTTCTAAGTAAAAACAAAAACTGTAATAAATTTTAATGTAAGTATTTATAATTTATTTTGTGTTATTAAATAAATAATTGTCACTTTAAATATTCTTAAGTCTCAATGTAATTTAACATTACATTTAATGTAACATTTTTTGTCTATGCCATGGCTTCTGTTAACATTTAGCTTATTCCATTCAAACTATATATATATATATATATATATATATATATATATATATATATATATATATATATATATATATATATATATATATATATATATATATATATATATATATATATATATATATATATAGTTTAGAGGGCCCCGGAAAAAGTTTCAGCCAGGGGCACCGCACAAGCTTAATCCGCCCCTGCTAATACTATTTTGTTTGCATGCACCTACGACAAACTTTGTTACTCGTTGACCGCTGTCGTTTATATAAGTAATTGTCAGCTGAGTACTGAGGTGTGATCGATTCATAACTATTGAATTTAGATGCCAGTTGGAGGGCATGTCTCTGCCATCAAAGCGGGCGGCTACCTTTGTACCAAGGTGTGTCTTTATATTGCTATTTCATTCCCTTTTATCTAGTTTCTTCCACCTGACATTGTAGGATTGTTTAATGATTGACAAGCACACCTACGTTGTCTATTTTAAAAATTATTTACTCTTTACATACTATATTAGTAATTTATTTTTAGAATGTTTATTTCAATATGACAAATTTATGCGGCAAACATGTCTTACAATTCTTATTTAGGCGTATAAAGAATATTAAGTATAGTAACAATACCATATGCCAGTCAATGAAAAAAAAGTTCAGATCAACTAAAATCATCCGACACACTATTAAAATTTTGCAGTGAGATATTTTGTCTTAACTAATTTGTCTTATATAATTTGTCTAGTATATCATTTGTCCTGATATATTTTGTCCTGAGATCATTTGTCCGTGAAATATTTTGTCGGCGATATTTTGTCTGAGATCATTTGTCCTGAGATTATTTGTCTAATCACTCTATTTGTTGACCTACAGCATATGTAGGTATTGATAGCATACGAAGATCATTAAACATTCTCGAAATTATGGTGTTTTATCTTTTCTCTCTTTAGCCTCTAAAGAGCAATTTCTTCACATGCGCATTCTTTCCAACATTACAATAATATGTAGTTCAGCCGCCAAATGTTAAAAAACAACACTCTTAAAACAGCGGTATCACATTTAGGGTTTACAAGATTCACTACATTTGCTGCTAACATTTTGTGTTCTTCCAAACTTTCTTTAAATGTATTCCATCGCTTTACATGATGCAACACACAGATATGATCCATTTAAGGGGGCAGTATCACCCAGACTAAGGGAGGGAAACAAAAACTATCACCAAAAAAAAACTATTTGACATACACATGTCAAAATTTTACAGCAGTAGTAACGTTTCTTCTGCTATAATACAGTATATAAATTGTAGGGTATATGTGTGGCAATAAATTTTCAAAAAATTATTTTGTTAATATTTTATAACATTTTGATTTTTTTGTAAACAATTTTTTGAAACCATAAGTAAAGTACTTAAAATTTGGTATAAACATTCCTTGCGTTAATGGCTATGGCCGGAACTAAAATAATAGTATTCTAATGACAGATAAATTTTTTAGAAAATTTCAAAGTTCAATTATTTTGGTCTAACTTTGAAAAATTCTAAAAATTTTAAAATTTGTCACAATGGATATCTCCTAGTTCCGGCCATAGGCTACCCAGTTATGCATCCCCTAGAGTATCTTCAGCAGGATGGGCCTAAATGTTGGTAAACCACAGCCTAAAATTACTTAGTAAACTTTTTTTGGTAAAATTATTTATAAAAAGTGTTTGCATCATACGTTAACTTTCTTTTATGTGCTGTTTTATAGCTCCTTGATATTTACTATTATGGTAAAAAATTTATGTGTGTAGGTATAATAGTTTTTTTTTGGCAAATTTTTTTGTCAATTTTCAAATGTCTGGGTGATACTGCCCCCTTAAGGATTTAGAAAGCGCAAGGGTAATAGCCCATGGTAAGGGTTACGATGGTGGGGGATAATTTATAGGGGTAATGCAAGTACCATACTCGCGCCAGTGTAAAGCAGTTCTTCGATACCAAATACACTCGCAATACACCATAGAATACACCGAAAATCCTAAAGCTTTAATGATGCACATACAAATAAAATACAGTACAAATATAGCAGATGCTACTTTCATCCAAATACGTTAAAATGTATCAATGTGTGGGTAGTCTAAGCATGTCTAAAACATTTTAATGAAGAAAAATAGACTAAAAATTTGTAATAAGCAAAAAATTATAAAAATCCATCATGTCATATGCACAAAAGGAAGACTACAATAACGAGCTGTGTATTAAAGTTCAAACCTTTACAAGGAACAATGTCTGAAGTCTAATATCAGGTCCTCAAAAAAATCTACATTACTTTATTTGTATTTAGGCACGGCATACTGGTGTTCTCCATTTTTATGTGTTGTTATCTGGGGTATTATATAATGATGTGTCGTCGTAGATGGTATTCACAATGTCTGAGTTAAGATCATCATAGTTTGTCGAGTGGCTGGTTTGATATGGTGGTACGTGCTCTGATAATGTATCGTATAGTAGCTCTTGATGAATGGCGCCACAAAAATTAGAATTATTTGCAAAATCATTAAGTTCATCTTCTATCATATCGTAATGATTTTCGTTCGCTTGATTTGTTGGTGCTTGATTTGAGATTTGAACCGACTGACGTCTGTGAATTTCTGTTGTCGTGTTGTTTCCAGCTTCTATTTTAGGCACTAAACCTGACTGTGTTTGTGATACTAAATCTTGCCTAGCCCGTACTGTCATGTTATCTCTAGCATCTAACTGAGGCACTAAACCTGACTGTGTTTGTGATACTAAATCTTGTCTAGCCTGTACTGTCGTGTTGTCTCTAGCATCTAACTGAGGCACTAAACCTGACTGTATTTGTGATACTAAATCTTGCCTAGCCTCTGCTGTCATCAAGTATCCATCATTGTCAGTAGGAAGTGTCAAGATGTGTAACTGATCTTCCAGCACTGTTTCTTCTGTTGTCTTTGGTTCAGTTGTGTGCTGACAACCAAGGCAGACTTCTTCTAAAATTAACATTAACAACTTTTTATTATTTTTAATTACTTGTATCCATCTCGTGATAAGATATTTTTACGATCAGTAGAGTACACACAGTACTGCTATGGATTAAATTTGATAACATACCTACGTTTAAGAGAAGCTCATTGATAAAAAAATCTGTCATCTTTATGAATATTTATGAGGGGTTTTAATTTTGGAATCCAAAATTAATAAATATAATCATAAGCATTCAATTAAAAGAAAAATAAAGCATTCTATTCAAATGCATTTAAAATGTGCTTTTAATAAGAACTAACAAATTTAGCATCTAGTCTGTTAAACTATTCACAATCAGCATACAAAAAGCTCAAATTGTTTTATAACATCAAATAAAAACCCTTCCCGATTTACAAGTAGTCTAAACTTTTTTTTTTTAAATAGCTAATTGCTATAACAACATCTTTCAATTCTAAAAATAGAACTGTCTAATAGTTTGACACATTCAGGAAATGTTGTTTATAAATTTAATTTTTATCAAATAATTTTTTTTTATAAAAGAAAGTTTGTATAATATACAATATAATGATTATACATAGTATACTTTTACCCAAGCTTTATAAAATTCATGCAAATAAATGGATTCATAAGAAATATACATGTATATCCTCTTCCATCACTTAAGATTATTTTTAAATACACACGTTCCTAAACACAAAACTGAGCAAACATCTGTGATTTTCATTACCAGGACTACAGAAAGGATGAATTTGTTACTTCTAGTGGTTCTGACTTTACGGAAATAATCCATCTGTAACTACTATTAATTCTGACATAAAGAAGTATTAGCTCTGAGATAAAGTGATTCTTCTAGCTTATAATTTAGAAATATCTCCCCAATTCCAAATAAAACTTTCCATGAATAATATTTTTAATTTATGATAGATGTTCAGAAGAGGTAACTAAATTTCAATATCCTTTAAAGTAACCAGATCAGTTATGTTTATTAACTGAAAGTTGTGTTAAATTAGTTTTGTATGAAACTAATTAATCTTAAAAAAAACCCTGCAATAAACTTTTTATAAGAATGTTAAAGTTAAAAATAATAATGTAAGAGAGCTCTTAGAATTACCAGTTTTTAGTGTGGCGAGCTGATGTGTCTCCCACTCTTTGTTTAGACCTTGGAAGGATCGATTCTTGTAAATTATCACAATAATACAGATCCCAATGATAGCAGCATAGAAACCACCAATCATTCCAACGATGCCTTCATGTGGAAACTTGTAGAAAGCAAATGGATTGCTTGATCCATAACCATTCTCATAATTAGTATCAGACCCAGCTTAAAGTAGTTCAACAAGTTATTGATAAATAAAAATTAGTTCATGAAATCTACAAAAAACTGCATAATTTTCCTAAATCAACAGATATTTTACTTAACTTTCAGTTTTACAGATATTTTTTTTTTAAGTTTTTGTATATTTATTGTTTTTTTTTTTTTTTTTTTTTTTTTAAATTTGTATGCCTTTCAAAAAACCTTTAATTTTGATGCAATTTTCTAAAAATTGGTTTAGTAAAGAAATTTTTAAAACTAACTCTAGTTTACTCAAAATATTTTAGCCTTACGTTAAAAAAAAATCATAAAAACGTTTAATAACAAGCTTTTATTTACAAATGCACTAAAAAGTAGAAAATAAACTATAGATTACTATTTAAATAACTAGAAAGAAAAGCGTGGGTCTCTTCCTAAACATTAGTGAAGGTATCCAATAGATACTAAAGTGACCCACGCTTTTCTTTCTAGTTATTTAAATAGTATTCTATAATATATTTTCCACTTTTTAGTGCATCAGTACATAAAAGCTTGTTATTAGAAGGTTTTTATGAATTTTTTTTAGTACTTTACATATTTTTATTTACATTAGAGTTTAATGACTAAAAACCATTGCGCGCCGATTGAAACGTGATGACGTGCTATTGAACGTGATGACGCATGTGGTGCGGTTCGATAGAAATGCCTACTAATTCGGTCCAAATTTTAATTAATTCATAAAAACATAATTAGGCATCCAATTACGTCAAATTTAATGTCACGATGCATTGTTTTCATGTCTTGACCCACGTGACAAGTGTGAATGGTATCGGTCAAGTAAAAGTGTCCGAATTTTCATTCCTGCGTTTCGATCTAGACTGACGACTGACGACAGAGGAAGTGAGTTAAATAAAAGCTTGCAATAAAAGCTTTTAAAAAAATTCATAGAAAAACTTTTTAATAACAAGCTTTTATGTACTAATGCACTAAAAAGTAGAAAATAAATTATACACTACTATTTAAATTACTATAAAAAAAGCGTGGGTCACTTTAGTACTTTAGTACCTATTGGATACCTTTACTAATATTTGAGAAGAGACCCACGCTTTTCTTTATAGTAATTTAAATAGTAGTGTATAATTTATTTTCTACTTTTTAGTGCATTTGTACATAAAAGCTTGTTATTAAAACGTTTTTTATGAATTATTTTTCAGTACTTGACATGTTTTATTTACAATAGTGTTACATGACTAAAAACCATTGCGAGTCTATTGAACGTGATGGCGCAGCTATTGAACCTGATGGCGCAGCTATTGAACGTGATGACGCGTGTGGTGTGGTTGGATAGACATGCCTACTAATTCGGTCCAAATTTTAATTAATTCATAAAAAATTAATTAGGCATCCAATTAAGTCAAATTTAGTTTCAGATTGCATTGTCTTCATGTCTTGACCCACGTGCCAACTGTAAATCGTATCGGTCAAGTAGAACTGTCCGAATTTTCACTCCAGCGTTTCGATCTAGACTGACGACTTACGACTGACGACTGGCGACAGACAGAGGAAGTGAGTTAAATAAAAGCTTGTAAAAATACGTAAAAATACAAATATTTACAACATATATTTTCAAAGATAAAAATAAAAGCTAGGAAAAATGAACTAGTGACCTCTGACTGGATAAATTTTGATTTCAATATCAAAGTTGTAGCTGTTGACGTTTGGACGGGTCATGATGAATGTTGCTGTGTTCCCTGAGGTTAAAAATCTTTTCTGGAACTGATTTTGACTTGAGCGACAGTCATGTGACATCTGGAATGAAAGAAAGACAAGTCACATTTAAAAATAAGGACAGCCATTTGACAAAAGAAACAAATATAATTTGTGAATTCTGTTTGCTCCATAACCATTCTCAAAATTAGGATAATTAGCTGAAAGTAGTTCAACAAGATATTAAAAGCTTGAACTTGCGTTATGAAATTATTGTTTAAATAAAATTAAAAATGTGAATTGAAATGTTGAAGTAAATATTTAAAATGTGTATACATGATTAAACCCACCAGCAAAATCTGGGCACCATCCCCATCATAAATTGCCACCTGTGTAGTACAGTCAAGAATATTCATTGCTTTCACTTCAATATCAAGGACAGTTCCTTCAAACTGACTGGTGGATCGCAGTACAATGGTACAAGTTGCTGGGCCCAGCCTTTGTGAGGAGAGGTCATTGCCCCTGATGGTGGCTTCAAGCCCATACAGCTCTCTGATAGGACCATTGCAGTCACTGTTGCTGTCAAAGTAAACTTTAAGAAAAATTTGCATTAAAGTTTATTAGCAAATAATTGATGATTGGTATTGAAAATTACTACTTAATTAGCAATGTATAATATATAGGGCTTACTTAAACAGGGTTGCTTTCATCAATCCAATAAACTTTTAAAATGTACAATAAAAAGTGATACATTTATAGTGCAGGTTTGTACCAAGTAAATTTCCAAAGAGTGCTATTACTATGATTTTAAAATTGCGAAAAAAAAGTCCTAAAATAAGGGAAGCAACTTAAAATAGACTGATAAAAAATTAACGATTATCGGTCCTAGTTATGTCATTCTATTTATCGTAAGCCAAATACAATTAAGTGTTAAGAGATTAGCTTAGCCTACTTACACGTATTGGCGTTAATATTGCTGTTGATTGGGTCATTATTGGTCAGCGCCGGGTTATTCTGACCGACGACTAGTTGAGCCAGCAGTAGAAAAACCAGGCCCACCGCTACGCGCAGGTTGTGGGATAGACGCCGCCTCATGGCGTCGTTACTTCAACATTCGATTCTACATAAGATTTCTGGAAAAAATGTCAAATTACACTGTGAACCAGTTATTTAAGACAAAAAAATGTAAAACGAACAAATATGACATTGTCTAAAACGACAACGAACACAAAAACGCGACATGAACACGTAGTCAACGTGGGAAAAACTATTTTCTAAGGCACAAGAGATGGGGAGACGAAGGCGGCGGTGTTGTTTGAAGCTAAGACTTGCATAATAAGACAGCCACACAATATCCAAAATGCTGCTTGAGAAAAAAAAACCACAGGCAATACACCCTAAAGCAACAGTATTTGTCTTCGGCTAAAGAAGTCAGTAGCAGGGGATAGACACAGTACACACTGATCGCTTGCATTATTGTGATGTATAGCATTTATTTTCTACTTTTTAGTTCAATCAGAAAACGTGGGTTTTTTAAAACTTTTTTAATAATTATTATTTTCTACTTTTTAGTCTTTGTCTGTTTGCATTCAAATCTTGCTATCGATTTTATCTTTTCGCATTCATTTTTTGTTTGGATAAACGAAGACAACTCGTAAAAAACACGTGCCTTTTCCAATCGACGTTTAAGCCAAAAGAGGGAGAGTACCGAACCTTGTTTTCATCAAATTACAATTACTGGGTTATGTCCCCTTTCCCCACGTTTTTTGTACAAATATATAAGGGGTCTAAAATGATCAATAAAATGTTTCCATGGATCAATTTAGTAATAATAACAATTGAATATTCCATTGTCATCGGAAACAAAGCTTCCCCGAAAATTTCAGCGCGCTAGCTAACTGGGAAGTGCCCGAAATTTCGATCGCAAGATTTGATTGGAGAACCAAACAAACAAACAAACAAACAGACGCGAAAGCAAGTTAAAGAAACGTGGGAAAAAGATGTCTTTCCAAGTACAACCGGCAACGAGAATTTGAGACAGACACCAATAAGTTGGTTCAAACCAGCTGGAGAGAAAGGCCCAGGGCCGAGAACTCTGGAGAGGTGGGGTTTTTTTTTTGCCGGCCTTATACTCAAAGAGAATAGATGAATGGTAGTCAACGAGAGATCAGGGAGAATCACAGGCTATCAAGTGAAAGTCGTGTGTTCCAACACAATGACAACTGACTCATGCCAGATAAAGTTACGTGATCATGGTGTGACAGTAAGTATAAAAAAGATGCTATAAAAATGCCAACATGTTCAGTGTCTGTATGTGTGTGTGGGTGGGGGGGGGGGTACATTTTGATCTAAGTGTGCAACTTAAATGCTATATTGACACCGATGTTCAGTTGTAATCTCACCTTAGTAGGTTTGTTGACATTGTTAGTTGGGGGGGGGGGGGGGGGGGGAGACAGTGGCGTGCAGAGGGGGGGGGGGGCGGACGGGGCCCAGGCCCCGGGCATCCACTTCAGAGGGGCATCCAATGGGGGTGATTTTTTTTTTTTTTTTTTTTTTAAATTGAAAACAGTTGCGGTATGTTGTGTCACTGTGTAATCATAAATTTTCATCTGCCTCCACACTGACTGCTGGCTGATTTATTTATTTACTAATCTCACCCAAAACAAATTGTAATACTCAATCGTCTATCACTGTATGTATAGCACAACTTTTATGGAAAAAGTGGGCTGTAGTATATAGATGGTAATTAATTTTTCTTTAATAAATACGGTCTTTATATTAAAGTGTGTTTCTGATATTTTTTTAGTATAGTCTAGGGGCATCTTTTAGAATACTTTTGCCCATTAATTTCTATGCACTGTAGGGGCATCTTTAAAGTAAAGCAATTATGCTCATATTCGTTATTCATAGTCAAGGAGATCCGTAGAGTAATTATGTCCATAATTATTTTTATACACTGCAGGGGCATCTTTGAAGTAAGTATGGTTATATTCATATAATATATTTGAAGACAATCCATACAGTAATTATACCCATCATAATTTTAAATTTTAAAACAAATTTGGGGAAATTTGGGTAAAATTTGCAGAGTAATTAAACTCATATTATTTTTGATAAATTGTTAGGGGCATCCTTAATTTGTTTTGATGTATTATATGAATATACTAAAGAATAAGAATGCCCATATTGTTTTTGAGGCACTATAAGGACACGCCCAAGAATATGCATCAAAGTATTTTTTTTAATACATTGTAGTGATATCATTTAAAATAATTGTGCCCATATTGTTTTATATGAATTGTAGGGCATGCTAAAAGTCGTGCTAAAGTTTCAAAGTTTTTTAATGCAAAGTAGAGCTATCTGTAAAGTAAATGGCGCTTAACATAAAGCTGTTTTTATAAATAGTAGAGCTATCTGTAGAGTAAGTGAATCCACGTTGATTTAATGAAATTATAACGGCCCTGCGGAGTTTCTTCCAGGCATCTCTTCGGGAGGGCTTTGCCCCCCCCCCCCCCCCCCCGAAAAATTTTTACCGCCCCCCCCCCCCCCGAACGAACTGAAATTTATATAATTTATATAGAAAATATATACTTTTAACAGTGTCCGCCACCCCGAAGAAAGTTTACCGCCCCCCCCCCCCCGAAGATTTCAAGTGCCCCCCCCCCCCCCCCGGAGAAAAAAGTCTGGAAGAAACACTGCGGCCCTGGTAGCCGCTATACGTGGAGCCTAGGGGGCCTAGGGCCGAGAATA
>NW_026732956.1:1005000-1021845 GCF_028476545.2 Physella acuta | reverse complement strand
ATAAACAATAAACACTATATTCTATTAGAATATTTAGGTACTCCCTATTTCAATGTACTTCCTTGCTTTCTTTTTTTTCCCTTGTTAATCCATAGCTCGGATTAATCATCGAATGTCGTATTGTAGGGTGCTGCTTAAAACTAATGTAGGCGCTTAGTGCTCGCGGGATAGCCCTGGGCACCCTGCAGAGACTTAGGGCGCGCCTGATTCGATTCAGCGAGCGACTATAGCAACCAATTGTATTCATAGCCCATTGCGCTGTTTAAAATGAACGTATTGTTGCCCATCGTGTCTATAGTGTATAGCGGTTTTTTTTATTTAAAAAAAAAAAACGTAGGCGCCATAGTGCTCGCAGGTGAGCAAGGGACGCTTTTTGTCGCGCAAATTACGAGGCGCCGGCGGTTGTGCCTGTTGTAGTTTTGCCGCTAAATATAGTAGTACCCCTTACCCGCTATGTAGAACGCCCGATTAACGGATGCCAAGTAATAACGTAGCCGCTCTGGAACTCAGGGCGCCAAAACGTGTATGGACAAAAATTCACCACCCGGGCGCCGCCCATAAGTATGTAGAGAAACATCGCACCCTCCGAAATTTAAAATATGATTTTTTTTGCACCAACCTCTTCTGTAGTGTTTTAATCAACTCCTTTAAGTTTCATGATGATCGGATGAAGAGTGTGAATCCGCAATCGACTTCTATTTTTTATATACCGTATATAGAGGAAAAACAAACCGCGTCGTGCCTGGGCGCCACTCCTGCGAATTTGAAAAACTGTTTTCGCAGAAACTTCCCCAGGAAAATTCGCAACAACTTCCCAAAGTTTCATGGCGGTCGGATGAATTGGTGTAGTAATGCGTAAAAGAAAAACAGACGCACAAACACATACATTGCTTAATATATATATAGGCTATATATATATATATATATATATATATATATATATATATATATATATACCTAATATTGAAAAAAAATGTTGGCGGCTCTTTAAAGACTTGGAATTTGTGTAAATTGTAACTTTTGGCTCTTCCGTCTCAAAAGGTTGCCGACCCCTGACTTAAGGCTCAAACCCCCCTCAGCCCACAACGCCGATGAAAAAAAAAACCCCGTTGAATCATCATTTAATTACACATTTCCATTTTCAGGTTTAAAAAAAAAATTGTAAGTAGACGTTTTGTATTATATCTATGTATATGTAAACTATCTTAAATGAAAAAAAGTAGGCTACATGTAAGAAAGAAGTATTACTATTGTAAATCTATATCAGTCCTCACAAGCCGATGATGAAAGGGGTCATCCATAAATGATGTCACGCTTATTTGGACGATTTTTACCCCCCCCCTCCGCTCCGTCACACAACGTCACAAAATGACGTCACACTTCCGCCTACAACCCCCCTGAAAATAGCAGTTGCATTTTTCTTAAGACAGCGATATTTTTCCCAAATCTTGTCTGAACTCTGTCAACATAGTGTTGTTTTAATCAATTTCTATTACAATTTATTAAAACAGTTTTCTAAAACGCGAAATAACGGCTAAAGTTCTTTATCACAAAATTACGGACCCCCTTCCCCTACGAGTGTGAAGTCATTTATGGACGCCCCAGAGGCGTATCCAGGTTTTCGTTGTAGGGGGAGCGAAAGGAGCAAAAAAGGCGCCAAATTTTTTACACGTTCCATATACGTGTATTATATATATATATATATATATATATATATATATATATATATATATATATATATATATATATATATATATATATATATATAATTACTAGCTGTAAGTCATTACGCTATGATGTAAATTAAATTGAAAGTAGCACTCTGAAGAAATAAGAAAAAACACACAATGTAGGCAGACAAAACAAAAATTGTATCAATCTAAACAATATATATATATATATATACACACTACAACCCAAAACAATGAACGTAACACAATCTGTTTTGTAATTCTTTAAAAATAAATTCTTACATAATAATAATTCCTGGGAAATTATTTAAGACAAGTGAAATAGGGGAAATAATCACTCTCTTAATATAAATATGAATATATATCTACACATTTAATTATAAATGTCAAAACAAATAAATAATTACTTCAGATTATAATGAAATTGTTTAACACTATTCGTGTTTATAAAATGTTTTTGTCTATAATCAGAATTTAATATATCGTCATCATAAATGCTAAAGTATTACAGCATAATGAAAGTTTTTAAAATCAGAGTTGGTATAAAATCACGCTTTCCGATAAATAGATAAACATTCGGAATAACAGCATACGTTTAATTTAATTTCGGTCTTTTAGTTCAATCATATATTTTAATTAACTACTGCTTCGTTGTGTTCTTAAAGATCATTTTTAACATAGTGATAGGTATGGGTTAGATCACTGTATTGATCACACAACTTTTTACCGGTAATTGCAAAAACAATAGGTCAATTATCCAACCCGGTGATACCTAGCTGTGACATTAATGTCGCTCTACACATTTGTGGTGGTGAGGGGGGGGGGGGGAGGAGGGGAGATAACCAACTCAGAGTGAACATAGCGTCAGTTTTTAGTTGACTGTTCTAAACATACATATATATTACACAAATATATATTACACAAATATATATTACAGAAATAGATTTAAATAAGTAGCAGTGGTATTATGACAATATTTTTTTTACAGAAGGGTCCATGGGGGTGGGGGGTTGTAACTGTTTCATATAATTTGTAATCGTAATCACTATCGCCCAAACTGTAAGAATACTACTACTTCATCGTGATGACGTCAAAATTTCCCCACCACTGCGCAGTTTGCTCATAAGTTAATTTAAATAGAGGTGCCACATCAGTTGTATTTGTTTCTGTATTGTAATTTTTTTTAAATTAATCACACGATTCAAACTGTATATATAAAGTAATTATGTGTGAAGTTTTATGTATAACATTTTCTAATTCAATTATTCGTAAGCAAATACATTATACAGTTGCTTTAACTTAACACCCCTCTTGCCAAGTGGTATTACCGTGGAGGTTTTTTAAACTTTGCAATGCATCGTAATGGTTATTTTTAGAATAGCAAACTGATGCAGCTGTTAATACGTGTTGTAAACGTAGACACTACTAAACTAGTACAATAATGCTTAATTGCTGCATGAAAAGAAATCTTGTGATTTACATAGATGTGCCGACCAAAACATTTTTTAACAAATATCATTGTTTAAAACTTTGAGTTTAAAAAGTTTCCAAAAAGGCGCCACTTTGCTGAAAATGGCCAGAGGGGGAGCGGCCGCTCCCCCTGCTCCCCCCCTGCGTACGCTACTGGGACGCCCCCAAAACTGTAATACTAAAGCGAATATGCTAGACAAACTAATGCTGTAAATTACATGTCTGGGGCGAAAAAAAAGAAAAACAAGAGAACTTCCTGACTACACATTGTATTTACATGTTTTAAAAATGGTCTAAACAGCATATCTATTTAATTTTTTAAATGTATAAACTAGTAAATCCATCTTCAATATTTAAAAAAAAATACGCTTATTTGTAAAATAGTTCGTTTTCATTAGATGATTGAAAGTATTTAAAATATATTGTTGTTGATGTACTTGTTTTAAATTGCAAATAAAAGTATTCAAAAGAAAAAAAAAACGTTGACTACGATCTTAACGAAATATTAAAAGCAACACTAAGACTTAGATTAGGAAGCCCTAGCTTAATACGACAAACAGGGGGTAACGAATTAATATTAAGACAGTCTTAATTAAAATAGCACAATCTCGACCCTCGAGTAAATTACCGCCAGAACAGTGCTTGGGTCTCTTAAATAGTGGGTGATAATCTGAATGGTCGGAAGAGATACTCGACCCTTCCCGGCGCCCGGGGACAAACTTTCAATTTGGCGCCCCCTCGGGAGCAAATTTGCACCCCCCCCCCTAAAACTGCAAAAATGCTGCTAAAATGACATTTTAACTTGTTTTTACCACCCATTTTGGCGCCCTTAAGGTCGGCGCCCGGGGACATATGTACCCCCCTGCCCCCCCCCCCCCCCCCGTCGCTACGCCTCTGCATTACCTCTACCGAACTGGTGGATAGATCAAAGCCAGCGTATGCCCGTCGCCATTTGTCAGGGGCCAGTTTTGAGTGACGGGAAGTTCAGCATACACGGAATGGTGGATCATCGTTACAGCGACACTTTCACACAGTCATTTTAATTTTCTGGCCATGGGTCGCCACAATGTCAACTTTTGGCTTCACAGATGAGGATGGGACATCAGTGAACTAAGTCCTCGGATGTAATAACAGAGTTGCATCCCTTAACGATAATTTTAATCTAGTTTTATGCCATTTTACTTTCTTCATTTAATTATATGTATGTATGTATATATATATATATATATATATATATATATATATATATATATATATATATATATATATATATATATATATATATATATATAGTTACTGAGATAATGAATTTGTCTTTGATAGTCAGTATAAGTCAGTTACTAGGGTCAGGATTTAAATAGTCAGTCACAGAAAGGCAAAGAATTGGACATGAAGTGTCTTAAAACATTTAAGTGATATTAGTTTAAAAGAGATAATCTATCGGAAGTATTTACATGAAATTAATTTTTTATTTTTATTTTCGTTAATTTAGCTATCATAAATCAGCACACTCTTAGAAGATTGATTTACTTTAATAAAAAATGTAACAATGAATGTCTGAAAGATAATCTGTAGAGATAAGAAGTAACTGAACAGATGGGTTCAATGACACGACTAAATGTAGCTCAACAGTCTGGTCATTCATTTAACTTGTGTTGTTCAGGGCACACAACTCCAGCATTAACCAAAGATGATCCTGATTGTTTTATTGAGCGCTTTTGTTTTAGCTCAGGCTAGCGGTGAGTTGGATGATTTAGTATTTTATGTCTTTTAATTACACTAATTAATACACTTATGTAATGAAAATTCATTTTTATTTTAAGATTTCCTTATTAAGTTTAAAAAAAAACATCGTTGTTTAGAAATAAAAAAAAAATCATATCTCATATCTAACTAAAGTGCAACAGATAGACACAATAGAAGCCTGAAGTTAGATTGACTACATTAAACTTTGTGCAACAAAATAAATCAACCTCACAATGAATTACAAGCATTTATAAACCGCAATATCTGCTATATTAAAACAGAAAAGCTCTCTATTCATGAATTTTTCCAATCTATTTTGATACTCATGGCAATGATTTTTTAAACCTGAACACCAGGTTCTTCTATTCGAGAATGTTCTCAGTTATGTCAGCCCGCCAGTGGCAAGAGTACAGACACCTGCATGTATGGGCTCACCTGTGTGCAAGATGGATGCAACAGCTACTGCTCATATCCAGGTAAGTGATGCATGTCAATTTATATTGCCATATCTTGCTGGTCAGTTGAATGTGTAATGTTGGTCGGTGGTTGGTCAGTTTTATATTGCCATATCTTGTCAGTTGAATGTGTTATGTTGGACGGTGGCTGGTCAGTTTTATATTGCCATATCTTGTCAGTTGAATGTGTTATGTTGGACGGTGGCTGGTCAGTTTTATATTGTCATGTCTTGCTGGTCAGTTGAATGTGTTATGTTGGTCATGGTTGGTCAGTTTTATATTGCCATGTCTTGCTGGTCAGTTGAATGTGTTATGTTATCCGACTGCTGGTCAGTTTTTTATGTTGGTAAGTCTTGATGGTCAGTTTTATATGTTTGTAAGTGCTGCTGGTCTGTTTAATATATGCCATGTTCGTCGGTGGCTGATCAGTTTTATACGTTAGTAAGTCTTGCTTGTCAGTTTTTATGTTGGGAAGTGTTGCTGATCAGTTTGATAGATTTTGTTGGCGGATTTTATTCTAGGATAATTCCTGTCCTTTATACTGCACTTATTGATCAAGCTTCTTCCATTTTATTTATTTAAAAAAAAACGTATCCACATACTGGACAGGTAAAGATCTAACAGAATAAACATATCTGCAACTTTTGAACTAAGTCGGTTAATCTCAGTTACATTCATGATCAAGCGCTTTTCATAATAAAAGTTATTTTATTCTTAAAAATTACGATTAAAAACACAAGATTGTACGCAGAATAAAACAAATTAATTTAATTCAATTCTAATTTGAGGCGCTAGCAGAGAAGCTTCCCTTAATAATTGGAGAATGTTGATGTCGTTTACGTTGGATCATTCATGCTTTACAAAACCTTTCCGCTTTGTGACCGTTCATTAAGTCAACAATCTTTACGTGAGAAACTACATACATTTACCTAGTCGAATCATCAATTGCGCATTAATCATGTCAGTTGTACCTAAAATATAATTTATTATTGCTGTTAATATATATATATATATATATATATATATATATATATATATATATATATATATATATATATATATATATATATATATATAAATATATATATATATATATATATATATATATATATATATAAATATATATATACATATATATCGCAGTGAGAAGTGAGAGACAGATTGCGTGTCTACGCCCATGTAACGAGGCTAGTGAGATAAGACAGGTGGGATCGTGTGCACCTGGTTATGTGTGTGTCTGGGACTCCATCTGTCACACCTGTATTTCTGCATCAGGTAAGATGTGACTGTTAGCACCTGTATTTCTGCCTCAGGTAAGATATGACTGTTAGCACCTGTATTGCTGCCTCAGGTACTTTATGACCAGTGTTTCTTCCAGACATTTTTCTCCGGGGGGGGGGGGGGGTTGGTGGCACTTGATACTTTTACCAGACACTGGTAAAAGTATGTTTTTTATATAAATTCCATTTCGTTGGGAGGGGGGGGGGGGAGTAGACTTTCTTCGGACAGCCCCCCCCACCCCCGAAGAGATGCCTGGAAGAAACTCTAGATGTGACTGTTGGCACCTGTATAGCTGCCTCAGTTCTGACTTGATTTGACTGTTGGCATCTGTATTTTTGCCTCAAGGTAAGATGTGACTATCACACCTGTATATCTGTCTCAGGTAAGATATGTCTGTTAGTACCTGTAGTAGGCCTATATCTTACCTAAGACAGCTATGCAGCTGCTAACAGTCAACAGCCGATAAGTGATGGCACATCTCTCACACACACAATCATAATCACTCACATTCAAACACTATCAGACACATGCATACACATAAATACACACTTGCTCTCATGCATATACATACACTTACACATCGACACATACATAATCACCCACGCGCATGTGCAAACGATTGCTATTTGTTTTTATTGTTTCAGATATTCTAACAAATTAAGTTAGCGCTGACGTTACAAAGTTCAAGATCCCAACACCATTAGTTTTCTGGTCAAGTGAAAGTGGTTTTAGAAAAAAAAAACCCATTAATTACACGCTTTAAACTCAAGGTTTTTGCTGTTTGCATTTATTTCTTGTTTTACTTTTTTCGTGCGCATGTATAGTTCTCAAACAGTATACCATTAGAAGATATATGGATCTGGGTCAGGGGTCGGCAACCTTATGAAGCGGAAGAGCCAAAAGTTACAATTTTTATTATTTCCCTGGTTTTAAAGAGCCACTAACATTTTTTTTATTCCAAATATTTTATTTTTTTATTAAGATTATTAGTATTTGTTCAAGGAGCTGGAGAGCCGCATCTTGATATCAAAAGAGCCGCATGCGGCTCGCGAGCCACAGGTTGCCGACCCCTGATCTGGGTTATTTTGAAACATCGATAAGATTGTTGTTTATGTGTCAATTATGGGATTAACACAGGAAAGTGCATAGACACATTGGTTAATGTCTATGTAGCAATGTAATTTTTAATTTTGCTAAAGTGTTGGCGTATATATATTAATTAACACTTTTAGATTACAAGGGTTTTTAATAATCGTGCTGTCTATTAAAAGAAAAATTAGTATATATTATATATTTATTCTAGCTTTAAATAAAACAAAATTTTAATTATACATGCAAACATATTTTTACAATCTTGTTGATGACTTTGGGAGTTTATTTTATTCTTGTTTCCCTTGGTTTTGACTTTTAGTATTTTTAAACGAAACAAAATTTTAAAATATTTTTTAACATTAAAAATGTGTAGTCGGAGCACCGATGTCGACAGGCTTGTTTGATAGGCAGAAACGAAATTGAATAATAAAGTAGATAACAAAATTATTATATTGTGAATTTTTCTTGACATTATTAAAATATAAAGGGAAATCAGCGCCAAGAGGGTACACCACTATTTGATGACTAGGTTGTGTTTTAACATATTTTTTGGTTTCCTATTTATTCTTCCTCTCATACCGTTTACTTCAATGAGCCAGGAGCGAACCAGTACGAGCACGTTTACATGGTAATACATAAGCATACATACATTATATAAGGCTTGCATTGGTGATGCAAATTCTAATGGAAGCGATAAATAGCGAAAAACCTTAACCAATTAACAAGTCTTTGTTAACATCTAAGTAACTTAGAATTAATGTTACACTCTTTACTTAAATGTTAAGTATGAAGCAAAAAATAAAATAAAAACCTGTTATTATTTAATTTAACCAATCTCACGAAATCAAACATATTATTAATGTAAGAAACACCAAAATACGTTGATATTTTGTTTTTCACACGTTTTTAATACACAAAAAACGCCAAAAGAAAAAAAGCAGTCTGAAGACCATGACCATCAAACTCTGAACTAGGAAGTACAGAATGCAAACATTTGTAGTTTTAATAAAGAAACAACGTCTAGAAGTTGAATAATAGTAACATAAACTTTAAGTTAAATGTTTGATAAGTAAAACTAATTGTAAAGCTAGACGTTGAATACAGTTATGCAACATTTTAAAAATTAACACTACGAAAAAGATATATTTAGAATTCTAACTAAAACTTTCATAAAATATAAACTGAAGTTATTATTCAAGGGATGTAATTAAGGACAGTATTTTGCTGTCATATACTATATACTTGGTTGAATTAATTAATTTGTTTAACAGGCACATTTTTAAATTGGGCTATGCTGATTTGTTGAAGCTTGTTTTATCGAGTTTTTTGTATGTGTTTGCTTTGTTTACGAGTATTTTTTAATCTGCATTTTTTTTCTCGTAACGTAAAATTTCACTTCTCGAATTTCATTTTACAAAATTAATCAATTTGTACTAATGCTATTAACCAAATTCACGAGAAAATATAAAATACTTCTTTAAAACATGGACGACTAGAAATCCAGAAACACCGGGGTAAATAAATGACGTTAACTTGATTAACATGCACATGTTAGAATATTACAAGATAGAAAATTTTTAAATAATTTTTTTTATAAATATTACACATTGATTACAGAAAGAAATAAAGTGTGATTTTTTAAAGAGATGCAAGAAAGATGAAAAAAAAACCATGTAAAATATAGGTGGCAATAAACGAATATAAAACTTTCAAATACATTACTTAAAACAGCTGTAATTTTGTTCAATCTAATATTTAATTAATATTAAGCTGAAAAATGAATAAAAATACGTTTGATTGAAAACTGATTTTATGTTGGATGTACGCTGATCTAATATAAAACAAACTTAACCAATGAGTTGAAATAATTCTACGTTATTAAATTTTTCACTCTGTCACTAATATGTTTATCTTTATAATAAGTGTTCTCCAGTAACATATAACACAAAGAATCAAGTAAATCAACAGGAAATGCTATAAAAATTCATAACAATTTTTAATTAAAAAAAAATTCTCACTAATTTTTCCACACTTTGTTTTCGTTTATGACGAAACAATTTTTGCTCTGTTTTTCCCGTTGTTAAATTGCTCCCATTTTCTAGAGGCAACCGGGTAAAGAACCAACAGAGGATGTGAGGCAGCTAGTGTAGGCAGCAGGTACACGGTGATCCAGCCAATGGTCTGGGGACTTAGGGCTACCCCCACCACCGTCAGAAAACCTGAGGTACAGACAGGGAACCAACACAGAATGTTGAATACAACTAGATGGACTTGCGTTTTCACGTCATCTAACATGTCTTCGTCATACACGGGCAAAGTGACGTCAGAGCTGGAGAAAAGTGTTTTAAAGATCAGTACTTGTGCTAGTATCGTACAAAGCAGGATAACGAATGTAAAGACGATGTGGAGAGTGAAAGAATACACCCAGGCGACTGGATGATTTATATAGAAGGGTAGGCCGAGACACAAAGCATTAGAAGAATACATGTGCCATGCTGGGAACACGACTGGAATAACGGCGGCAGTGAGAGATAGACACCAGACACACACGACAGTTGTGACACGAACACATCTCGATGTCATGGTGTTACGCTGATCATCTTGTAGCTTGGTGTATAGATCGAATGTACTCAGCAAAACAAACACAGCTGACGCTACGTACGAGAGGGTCGCTAGAAAACCTCCAATCTGACACAGTGAACTACCTCTCCATTCTGTATCGTACAGCACGTAACTATCCCTGTAGTAAACATCCGCCGTAGCTGGTAGCATCACAGATAGAGACATTAATAAATCGGAAAAACCCAGACTAGTCGACGAAAATAGTTCGCCGTGTTTTAAAATCTCAAACCCGGTGAGTAATCTAAAAATAACCACAACGACATTACCCGTGACACCTGTAAGACCTACAAGGAAAAAATACGATGTTCTCACGACATTTCCAAGCAGGTTTGAACATGATGATATGGGATCAGGTGGTGCTTGACAATTACCCGAGGTAAATCCGCCTCCAGCATACTCACTGCAGCAAAGCTTAAAGCTATCTCCATAAACTGATGATGATATTGTTATTTTCTTTAAAGCTGCAGCCATTTTAGTATTAAATTCTATCTTAGTATTTCTTAAATCTAAAATACTTATAATAATTTTACAAGGATTTAATTTCTTGTTTTCAACGGACCAGGTTTTAATGTAGTCATTTACAAAAACGAAATGATCAAATTTGGACTGACTCAAGTTGATATAATCGATAAAGGATTCGCTAGAGACGTGATGTTCTTGGAACTCAAGAATTTGTAGGTCTGTGTGTGAAAAGTCTAGCAAGATGGGGAATGTTCTTTCCATTGGTAAAAAAACCTTGAAAGTTTTTAAGTTCGTGTGTGTAGCATTAAAACGGTATATTGGGACGGCAGGTTGGAAGTCGGTTTTAAAGCAACAAATTTCTGGATGAAAAGAGTTATAGCTGAAGTCTAGGAGGTTCGGACCAAAAGTGGCTAATTGTAGAGATTTGGCGAGTTGCCTAAATAAATGCTCGTTAAGGCTACAGTTTGATACATGCAGTTCTATCAAGATCATTCGATCACTTTGATATTCTAACTGAACTCGACTTAGATCGATACCAGAAAGGTCAATGACCCTTGTGTTATGGTCGATGTTTTGTAACAGCGTTAGGTGGTTGACCTTACTGTGGTCTGTGACCGCCGTGACCCCGTACTGGCAGGTAAACCCTGCCGGGCAGGTTTTGTAGCAGTGTAGCTCGTCATCGCCTGTAGGACAGTGGTCAAGGCCGTCACACACGTGGGCGGGGTGGACGAGGACACGCGACTTACGACATTTAAACAATTTGGGGGAAAATATTTTCTCGTAGTTGTCGGTAGATTCGTCGTCGTCATGGGGACAGTCGAAGCGTCCGTCGTTGACCACGTAGAAGGGGACACAGTACGACAAGCGACATTTGTAAAACCCATCGGGACAAACAAAAGCAGCGCAGTTGTTTAAATGCGACAGATCGGAACAGCCTGAAGCTTGACCTGAGTACAAGTCCCTTAGATAAACACAGCGAGCCGCCCAAGAACTCTCCTGTCTTGTAAATCTCTGTTCTGGTACCGGCTTATTCAACTCTAATCTTCTCTTCTCATAAGAACACTTTTGTATGACAAGCTTGTGTGTTGTATCAACGGGGATTTCACATACAGTTTTCTTGCACAAGGCTAACACGTCTTCTGCTAGTTTGATCACTTCCATGGACACGGCTTCTTCACGTTGGGGATAAAATAAAAAATAATCCTCCTCCTTATAAAACCACTGGCTGGGCAGACAAGTCCCATCGTTTAGCAGCGTCTCCATACAACCATTGCAGTTCTCCTCGTCATCATTCTCTGGGCAGTCGAAAAACCCGTCACACCTCTTTGTTTTGTCGATACACGCTGGTACAAAGTCGGTAGCTGATTTAGTGCAATAAAACGCATTCACACATTGCGTCCTAGATGCAGAATATTCATCCAGCTTATTTGTGCAGTCATAGTGACCATCAAACACCAAAGAAAATGGAATTTTTTCTGAATTATGAAAACAATCAAATAGATTGATATTTTGATTGAATTCCGATTTGATGTTATTATTTAAAGATCTGATTTTTTTCTTCTTTGAACCATTGTGGTTACTGCGAGCACTCATTCTAAATTCGCACACAATTAGTTTGGCAATATCTAAATCAGCATCGATCTGTGCCCATGAAAATTGAATCCCTGACTGATTGAAATGTATGTCCACAGCAGAACACAGACGCTGAGGTATCTCATTAACCTCACCATTGCCAAAAATAACCGGGACCTTGCTATGCCATTGACTGAACACATTGTTAGAGTTCTCCACACACTGTCCCGTGCTGAAAACATAACGCCCGAAACTGAAGTCATGTTCTTTGATGTGGTTCGACGTTAAGTTCTTCAGGAATTCTAATTCGTCGGCCTTTTTAAAAGAGACAATTTGCGAATTTAACGATTTGCATCGACTTGATGCATCATTCCAACTAACTAGTTGTTCAGCAACTTCAAGTTTATAGCAAGTTTTATACGAAAACCCGAGTTCAGTTTTTGATAACACCCATCCTTCATTACATTTCCCGCATAACTTCAAAGAAATAAACTGGTTTGTACCGAGGGTGTCTGTCGGTGAAATGAACTCAATATTTTTGAACATTTGAAAATGCGAGCGGGCAATTTTCAATTCTTCATCTAGTAGTAGATACATGTCTGTTAGACCGTTGTTGCTGGCGGTCAATTCTTCGGGCGTAGTGGACCAAATGCAGGCTTCACATAAAACTATGACAACATTCGTTTTGGCGTCTTCAGCTGAAGCGTTGTTCACTATATACGCCATTGAGTCAGAATGAATTGTCTCCAAGTTTTGAAAATCAGTAACATTATACAAAGCAAGTTGATCGATTTGGCGGAGAAGCTCTGTTGAACTATTGTAGTCATTGAAGCCGATCACCGGCTGTGATGTTCCAGAAGATCCGAAGACAGCCATTCTGATGTTCCATGGGTCACCAGAGTCAGGCAGAAATAAGTTGATGATGTTTTTTATTCTAACTTTTTGTAAAGGGTTTATACTTCCAACATGCAGTATAACATCAAACTCATCTGATTTACAGTCTTGTAAAGGTAAACTGTTATAACTGGTTTCACATAAACTATTTACGCCTGATGAAAATAAAACATATAAGTCTCATGATAAAAAATATTACAGCCTAATGAAAAAAAAAACCATTTAAGTCTGTTGAAAAAAAAATTCAATTTCGGAATATATCAATCTATTTATTATTTTAAACTTATAAGGTTTTCATATAATAATAGTTAGTTAATTAATTTCTTACTTTATTTCATTTAGTCTGTATGTTGAATTAATTATATTCCTACACTAAGATATATGTGTAGGTCTACCATACATTAAGTCTCAAGGTGCAGCTGATTAGTTCTATCTTCTTTACACCAATACATCTAATATGTAAAGTTCATTTCTGTATGTGATCGCGGGCAAACCGAGGTTTCCAAAGTCAAAAGTACTCATTGTCTAAATTCATGATTTAAAAAAATGGGGGGGGGGGGGGGTTCAAATTTTTTCCCGCATTATAAATGTATATATCAGAAGCGTAGCGTCCCTCCCCGGCCCCCGTGGACAAACTTTTGATTTGCACCCCCACCCTCAAACTTTTGATTTGCACCTCCACCCTCAAACTTTCGATTTTGCACCCCCCACTCAACCTTTATGTATCTACCGAGGGTCTATGGGGGGGGGGGGGGGTTCTTACCCCTAACCCACTCTGCCTTCGCCACTGATCTAAAGTATTTATTATATAAATTAATAATTTTAAAAAATGATATTAGAGGTTTTGTAAAATAAGTTTCATTTTACACACTTACCGTATTAATTAACCTAATGTGGAATGAAAACAATTAAAGAAAATGTATCATCATTAAAAAAAAATTCTAATTGTATCTGAAAATTACTTCCTTTACTCATTTAGCACCAATTACTTTTCTTGTTAAATCACACACAAAATTACTTCCCTTTTAAAAAAGTATTACATCGGGGAGGGGGGTGGTTTTTTTATTTGTTTGTTTTGGTGTTGGAGAAAAATAATTGTATAATTTGCATGGATTGATAAAGTGCAATGTGATAGGTAAAACACGGATATTTTACACAGCCTTTTATTTATTTTATACACTGAGCGTATTGTTTACTAATTATTTTTTTCTTCAATAACGGTTTAGAAGCTGCTCCTAAATGTCCTCTATGTTTCGTCTATGTTTCGGTTTGCGAACAAGCTGGTAGTATTATAGTCGTTCAGTAAGTTAAATCAGGCGCGTCTGAGGGCGCCCCGACAGAGTGCGATTTCGCGCCATTGGCTATCCCATGAGCTCTATAGTGCATACTTTCGTTTCAAAGAGTGCGATAAGATGTGGGTAAAAAGGATTACTATAGTCGTTTACTAAATCAAAACCGGGGCGTCATTCTGCGCTCCAAGAGAGTGCTATTTGGCGCCCCGGACCTTCCCTTGAGCGCTATGACGCATACGTTCGTGTTAAAGAGTTGGATAGACTATAGAAAAGAAAAGTTACTATAGTCGTTTACTAAATCAAAACCAGGGCGTCGTTCTGCGTTCCAACAGGGTGCTATTTGGCTCCCCGGACCTTCCCTTGACCGCTCTAACCTCTACGTTCGTTTAAGTGAGTGCTAAAGACTATGAATACGTTGGTCGTTTACTAAGTTGAATCAGGCGATTTCGCCGGCGCCATTGCAGGGTGCGCTTTGGCACTCCGGGTGAGACAGTGAGCACCATGCGTTTATGTTTTGCATTTAAGTTTGTGTTTATGTTCGCTTTTAATTTTTCATTATTTTCTAATTTATTGTTTGCTAGTAAGTTTATAAATAGAAAAACAGGTGCTACTTACATTGTATGCTGATCAAAAGAACAACAAAAAACTGCATTGTTTTGATATTTCTCTATTGTATTTAAAGTGAAGGCTGCCTTATAAACTTGACTTCGTGAAAATGGCCTGTTGAAGAAACAGCAGGGAAATACATTTAATGACTGACAACCATAAGGTATGAAATATTGTTACAATTATTTATATTTGTCTAGGCCGAATAGATATACTTAGCTTTAGCTTAGAACGATGTAAACAGAAGTCAAATTTCCTGACCATCACTAGCCAAACCACGCCCCGACTGACAACTGCTAAGTTATATTCTACGCTTTGCGTCAGTGTCTTACACGCCTGGACCGCGGGCCACTTCACGCCTTGTTTTTTTTTTCTTTAATTTTCAAGTAGTTTAAAAAGCATTTTTGAAGAAATTTCTAACACATTCAGTAATTCGTTAATAAATTATAATTTTGCGGATATTAAAAAAAAAAACTTAGTTAAATACATTTAGAAGACAAATTATGTCTTTACCACTAAATTTTTTTGTCTTCAAAAGATTGCCCATAATGTAGTTAATACACTACATGAAAAATAATCTTCGTGGTATAGAAAAATGAATACAAATAGTCGATTGTTTTTATAGATAAAAACTAAATGAAAATTTAAAAAATCATTTGTCGTATTTATAAACAGGAAATTGAAAACAAGTTAATTAAAAAGTCTAGTGACAATTTTAGCGCAATTTCCTTATGTACGCGTCATCACGTTCAATAGATGCGTCATCACGTTCCATGGCTGTGCCATCACGTTCAGTAGGCGCGCAATGGTTTTTAGTCATATAACTCTATTGAAGAAACAATTGTGAAAAAATGATTAGGCCTAACGAAACAAAACCTTGTAATTGTAACTCCCTATCACTCTCATATAAATTATAAATAAATTAATAGGGTACAAAAATAACGTTTGAATTAATAAGTAAATAAGTAATTTAAAAAATCCTTTCGAACCTCAGCGCTTTGCGCCAAAAACCTACAAGACGCTCAGTTTAAATTAAAACTAGGCCTACAAGACGCTTAGTTTAAAATATATTAAAACATTTTTTTGTGACCGAACGAAAGGATATTTTTGAAAACTTTCTTCGGCAATATTGGTTTAAATTATGACAGGAATCGATTGGTAAATGTTTCAAGTCGCTAAGTGGTCTGGTTGCCGAGATATATGCCAAAAACTGCATTTGTTCGAGGTTTTTTGGTTTTTCCGGGAAATCCATGAAAGAAACCCGGAATTTGTATGGCCTATGTTCATCCTCGTAACTTGCTTAACATAATTACTTTTAGAACTAGTCCTCGATATTGCTTCGTTGAGGAGGAGATACGACTTAAAGCTGCGGACACACATCCATCCATCCATCCATTCATTCATACATTCATACATCCAGAAATGACGGGTTAATAAACGCAATTCTCCAGAATGGAAATTGCGCTAAAAATGGATTACTTAAATTTTTGTGCGGCTCTTTAATGAACTCGTTAGTTTTTACGTAAGCCATTGTTATCAGAAGGGTTAACCCATGGTGACCCAATCACTAGTGTTTACCAAGGACAAAATACGAAATATGCAACACGAAGCACATTTGGCCTTTCAACCTGTTGACGTAGTTCTCAGCGATAAGGACCACGT
>NW_026732956.1:977500-1000000 GCF_028476545.2 Physella acuta | reverse complement strand
TGGATGGATGGATGGATGGATGGATGGATGGATGGATGGATGGATGGATGGATGGATGGATGGATGGATGGATGGATGGATGGATGGATGGATGGATGGATGGATGGATGGATGGATGGATGGATGGATGGATGGATGGATGGATGGATGGATGGATGGATGGATGGATGGATGGATGGATGGATGGATGGATGGATGGATGGATGGATGGATGGATGGATGGATGGATGGATGGATGGATGGATGGATGGATGGATGGATGGATGGATGGATGGATGGATGGATGGATGGATGGATGGATGGATGGATGGATGGATGGATGGATGGATGGATGGATGGATGGATGGATGGATGGATGGATGGATGGACACATGGATGTTTGGATGGATGGATGGACCCATGGATGTTTGGATAGATAGATGGACGTTTGGTGTCTTGACGGACGGACATATGGAAGAATTGACAGACGGGCGGACGCAAAGACGAAGGAACGAATCGATTGTAGGACGGATGGACAAATCGATTGTAGGACGGATGGATGAACGAATGGAGGGACTGATGGACGGACGGACACATATGGACGAATTTACGAGCAGACAGTATCTATATATATTTCTCTTCATGGGGACCATACGAGACACCACGCAGCTTAGCCACCACTCTCATCCCCAACTGTCAGTTGAGCTATGGTTTACCCCGAACGCTTACAATAGTAGAGCCGGTTCGAATAAGTCACGCTATTAGGGGAAGATAATTAAGTTTTAAACAATTTGAAACTAAGGGGAGATAATAAGTTCTGCTTGATATTTTCATTGTCGTGTGTAAACGGCTGCTTTCACTGTGCGGGGTGGGGTGGGGAGGGGGAGGCAGGGGGTGGGGTAGTGTCGAATTCACAAATTATGAATTGTTGATAAGTAGAAAATAAAACAACTAGATAGCGGCGTATGCTACGTCGCGGGTCAGCTCGTGCTTAATGTTTTTTCCAGGTGTATGTAGCTCGTCGTTCCCCTTACCTGACTGTCAATCTTCGGATGTCTCTTTAATACTAGTCTCAAGTATAACGACAACATTGGATAAAGCCAGACTAAAGAACGTCGTGAAAATCTTCACCCCGAACTCCCAGAGTACGATGCAAACCAGAATCGCCATTGTAGGTCCTACGGGAGAAGGATACAATTTGTTAATCAATTTTGACGGCCAAGGTGATCTTCTTCAAACAATAGACCGTCTTGAGTTTACTGAATATGCTGAAGTAACGCATGCTGTTGAAATTGTTAGATTTTGTTTGGAGTATTTTGAATACTTCGAGGCATTGTGGATGTTGAAAAACACCAAAAGAGTAATCGTGTGGTTTATTCATCGGGAGTTTCCAACTATGTTCAGTCCTCCTCCAGACTATTTTAAGCCCATTTGGTTGTACATCGTGAAAATAAAAACGTTATTCGAAATGCCTCGACACCTTTTCAGTGAGTTTAAAATAACGGACGATTTCTCAGCCAATCATTTGCTGTCTTACAAAATGTGCGGGCAATGTTTTCCGGGTTGGAAGATGTACCGAAACGAGGAAAAAGATTTGTTTTCTTGTCACAAGATGGACGTCGTGGATGAGCTTTTTGATCACGATACAGCACTCATTCACTGCAACACTATGAGGCAGAAATTGGTGGAAATAGAATACAAGGAAGAGTTCGAATATTTGAGAAACACAATGACGCGGTTACTAAACAAGAATGAGGGTACAGAAAATGTTTTTATTCATATTGGACTCTGCGCAAAATCTTCAGAGAAATCGAAATCAATGTTGTCTTTCGAGAAGCTGATACACCATGAATCTACTAAATTGACAAGTGGTGTACAGTTGTGTTTCGGTCTGCAGTTTACAAAGTCAAACACCAAAGGATCGTCCAGCTACGATATTTCTTGGGTCAAAGTTGATAAATTCACCAAACTGACCAGATTTATTTTGTGTGAATTTGATTATCTTAAGTCAACGCAGCTTCCGTTTAGATGGGATAATGCAGAAATACAGTGGCTACAAGAGTAAGTTGGTACATCCATACATATGAAATTATTAATACGTATAATATATATATATATATATATATATATATATATATATATATATATATATATATATATATATATATATATATATATATATATGAAGCAATGTATGTGTGTGAGTCTGTGTGTGTGTGTGTGTGTGTCTTTTATGCATTACTACACATTTCCTCCGATCGCCGTGAAACTTTGGGAAGTTGTTGAGAATATTCCTGTGGAAGGTTTATGCGAAAAAAAAATCAAATAAACAGGCCTGGCACACCAACAGGGCGCGTTTTTTTAATATATGGTATATAAAAATAAAAGTTGATTGCGGTTTAACACCGTTCATGCGATCACCATCTAACTTTGGGGAGTTGATCAGAACACTCCCGGTGAGGAGGTTTCTGTAAAATTATTTTGTTTTAAATATCGCAAGGGAAAGTGCGAGTTTTCTGTATATACGGTATATAAAAATAAAAGTCGATTGCGGTTTGACACCGTTCATCCGTTCGCCATAAAAGTTTAGGGAGTTGATGGATACTCTCGAAAGGGTTTCGAGGGGGCGGGGAGAAAGAGAGGGGCGATTTAATTTCGCACGGGCGGCCCCCGGCAGGATGCAATTTGGTCTCTCCCGTGAGTTCTATGGCGACTATGTTCGTTCTAAACAGTGTGATAGACAATGGATAAGATGGGGCGCTAATTTTAATCAGGCGTGTCCGCCGGTGGCCTGGTAGTGTGCGATTTGGCTGCCATAAAAAATTTCGGCCCCCAAAGGCTCACATAGGCCGCTGAGGGCCATGTAATACGTTTTATTAAAATAATCAGAAAATTAACCAAGGTTAACAACCTGGGTTGTTTCATTTTATCCGTAAAAAAATCCAAACAGTTTCGTCATTTTGCGAATGATGCAATTAGCAACATTTTTAGACGATCCAATCAGAAATTGAGATCTACCTTCTAATAATACACCTTTAGTAACGCTAACAAATTGCATAAGTCACACTGATTTTTATAACACGACAATATATTTTTCTACGTGTTAAAGAATAAATAAACCGCGTTGATTTGTGTACCTTTGATGAATGTGGTACTTAACAGCTTACTATTTAGCGCCCCATACTACAATGTGAGCACTATGCGTTTATGTTTGCATTTAATATTGTGTTAATGTTCTTCGTTATAATTTGCGTTTAGGCTTGCGTTTCTGTTTGTATTTGCTTTTGTATTTGTGTATTTGTTTTGTTTGTGATTATTTTTGCGTTTGTGATTTCATTGGCGTTCACGTTTGTGTTTGGTTTGTGTTTGTGTTTGTATCTGTGTTTTCGTTTTCGGTTTCGCTTTCGTTTTTGTTTGTGTTTGCTTTTGTATTTGTGTTTTTTGTGTTTGTGTTTGCGTTATGTTTTCGTTTCTTTTTTGTTTGTGTTTTGCTTTTTGTTGATTATGAAAGGGAATAGATCACCTGTTTGAACTATTGTGCAGCTAATCTTTACACATTTTAATAAGATTTTTAAAAAAATATTTAGCTTTAACAGGCAACAAGGTAACTTCGATCCCTACCAGACTCCTACGTCAACAGTGTTTCAGTGTACATTAGGCATTGGTGATATGGTGTATTGGACTGCTATTAACTTCCATATTGAATCTGAGATCAGTCAAACAATACCTTTTGCTTATTTGTGCGATGGAGTCCAAGATTGTAGTGACAACGTGGATGAGGAAATGTGCGTGGACGTACGTGATGACTGTATAGCACCACACTGTGAGAAAAAAACTAGTAAAGTTTTCATAAGACAAGAACAGATCTGTGATGGCGTACAGGACCTTGTTGATAACAGTGACGAGGAGAGTTGTCAGGAATGTCCTGAGACTTTAACACCGGATGGAGCGTGTTTACCTACTCAATGGTTTGAAACTAATAGGCCTACATACTATGTGAATGGTTTACTACACAGAGAAACAAATAACCATTTAAATGTTACATTTACACAGTGTGAGAATAACATTTGTCTATTTAAAAACGACCCACAAAAACAGGTTAAAGTTTGTAATACAAATACCTCAGCACCAAGCTCCGGGGGTACACAAGTCTCAAGGCCTAAAGATTTAACACAATTTGCTGCACGGTGCATTTATATCAGAGGACTTTACTCTCGGCGAGTCCTCGGTTGTTCCGACATGTCCCACTTGGAGAACTGCGAGGACTTCGTATGTGCTGAAGGGTTCCATAAATGCTACAAGTCCTACTGTGTACCCAAGTACCTGATGTATGACCATACAAAAGACTGTATGTTTGGCAGTGACGAAAAAAACGGAAAATTCGTAAATTTGGTATTCGATGATTCTGCTGGTAAAGTAGAGTATTACACGTATTGCCGAAACTCTGTCCAAAATATTTTAGACCATCAATTCTGTGACAAGCAGAAGCACTGCCTATATGGAGACGACGAACTTTGTTGTCATGAAAAATGCCCTTTAGGATTTACGTGTCTATTGGGGGTCACTGAACTGACCGATGCCTTGAAAGTAAACCAAGCTAAGGTTTTGGATAGCCTCGATGCTGATACAAAATTTTTGCAGTTTTCCAATCTAGACATGTCGAAAGTTTATATTCCGGAGAAAATTAGCTTGAATAAACTTTTATTTGCATTTTTCTCAAACTGCAGTCTGACAAGCGAGAGACTAACACGCTTGATGTTTTCTTTAAAGAACAGCTTGTTCAACACTTACAAAATGGATTTTAGCTACAACAACATCACGTTTGAGAATTTTGAATTATTTTCTTTTTATTTTCTCAATCTGTATTCATTGAACCTCTCAAACACAGCAATTACATCTATTAAATTAGTAAAACATTTTCTGCCAAAACTTGAAGAAATTGATTTGTCGATAACGAATCTTGTTTCTTTGCATTTTGTCAGCAACTCAAGTTTTTCGCTAAAACATCTCAACGTTAGTTTTACAAAAATTAAAAGTATAAATTGGTTTAAAACAAACGTTGTTATTGAAACTTTAGACCTACGTCAAACAGAAATAGCTTTTGATTTGTGGACCTCAAAATCACTAAAGATGATAAACGTAACATCGGCGATTTACGGAGATAGCTTTAAGTTATGCTGCGAAAACTTCCGTGGTCCAGGGATTCCCAGTCATACTTGTTTCGCACCAAGTGACGCGATATCCTCGTGTGAAGATCTGCTTGGGGATGTAATAAAACAGGCGTTGATATGGGTCGTGTCTATAGTTAGTTTTATCGGTAACGCCGTAGTCGTTGGCTTCAGAGTTTTCTATGAGGGGAATATTTTAAATCAAGGATACAGGTTGTATGTTACACATCTGGGCGTGTCAGATTTTATAATGAGCGTGTATCTGATGCTTATCGCCGGAGCTGATGTTTACTACCGGGATGAGTACGTGCTGTACGACACGGAGTGGAGAGAGAGCTCACTTTGTAGGGCCGCAGGATTCCTTGCTACTCTATCTAGCGAGGCCTCTATCATGTTCGTAATACTCATCACAATAGATCGGTATTTCATCTTCAGAAATCCACTCGACCACCCTGACATCTCTCAAGCTACGTTGGTTGCTATAGTTACCTTTGTCTGGGTCATTGGGATCGTGGTATGCCTGGTTCCGGTGCTGTTTCCAGAATGGCAGGTGTATTCTTGTAACGCCCTGTGTCTTGGTCTCCCTGTCAATGTTAAACATAGCCTCGGTTGGATGTTTTCATTTCTTGTGTTCATCGTCTTTAATTTTATTTTGATCTTGCTTATAACTCTAGGACAGATTGTTATTTTTAAATTTATATCACTGCCCTCGAACAGTCAAATCAACACAATAGCTCACAGAAAACGCGAGATCGCGGTGGCGAAGAGTCTTTCATTGGTCGCCATATCCAGCATTCTATGCTGGTTTCCTATCTGTATTGTGGGCCTGATGTCCACAGCTGGATATTTCTTTAGCTCAGAAGTCTACGGTTGGCTGGCCATAGTCGTGTTGCCTTTAAACTCAGCCATGAATCCTGTGCTCTACACTCTACCCGTGGCGTACAAGAAGATTTCAGAAATGCTGAAAAACAGAATTAGACAGTAAAATGTAGTTTAATTAAATACAAATTGATTCTAGAAAGTCACCCAATTTAACTGCCTCGGTCTTGTGATGTAACACCTACTTGCTAAAGTCATGTCATTGTTATTTTATTATCTTTCCAGTTTCTGGCAACAAGATATCCTACTAACAAAATTTAAAATTGCGAATGTTTTTTTCGGGTTTCCATGACAACCGAACTTGGTTTTTAACCTTTGTTTTGCTGTTTATTACTTACTTTTATAAAAAACAAAACAAAGGTAAAAAACTTTTACCAGGGATGTCCTGGGAGATGGCAAAATTAATAGCCAGGGATCGGAAGAAATGGAAGGAAATGGTGGAGGCCCTATGTTCCATAAGGAGCAAAGATGACCAAGTCACTTACGTTTATGTGCCAAAACATTGCAAAAGTATTAAAAATGCTTTAGATTTTAAATTTTAAAAACAAATTAAAAAAAAAACTGAGCATATCCCCTTAAAATAAATTCTCGCTTCGGACAGCTAAAAATTTCCTAAACTCTTTTATCAGCATTTGGCAGTTAAAACACTTCCTTTGATGTCGAGAATTTTTTCCTGATCTGATATTCACTGATTATTATTCTTTTCATAGGCTTACAAAAATGTTGATCTTAGCGAACGGTAAACTTTTTTTGGGTCCTTATGTAGATTTCAAATAGGCCGCATATTTAAAGGTCTGTCTTTTCCCTAAGTATGTAGAGATAGAATACGAACCTGCTAACTCGAAAGTCGCGAATTGGGAACGAACTGACGTGTAACCACTTCTGCTAATCAGCTCTACAAAAATAGAACTTTCATGACAGACCACTATCACAGCTTGTGCGCGAAAGGCGCAGTTCGTTGAAATATTACTTTCTGTTTATATTGCTATTATTTAATATACAACTTATATCGTTACATTTTTTCTAAATAAATCTTAAACAAAATTCAATTACTGAAATGTAAAAGATATTGCTGTTGTCAGAAATGTGTATTTTTGAATGTGTTAAAGATATTTTTTATTGTTTTAGTTTTAATTGTTTTACTTTCTATAAAAACACTATATTGTATGTCACTTGTTAAAAAGTTTTTCCCCTAAAACATGTAAATATTGAATAGTTGTTTTATAATTCTATCACTATTTAAAAACAAAATATGTAAAACATCACATTTTGTGTTAAACTTAACATGCTTAACGGTACTTATAAACAACAAGACGACTGAATATGATATGCACCCAATGGAATGTACCTTCGACGAATCAATTCATCTAAAAGACTAAAATAGTAAGTCAATATTTCCGCTTGTAATTATTTAATTCCGAATTGTGTATTTCCTTCAGGTTCGTTCTTAATAGGCATGAAAACTGATTCCAAATGTTTCCAAATTTTTGTTGCCAGAAAGCTTATTTTTCAACCAAAGTTGAATATTTGAGTAATAAGTACAAAATCACTTCCGGTTTAATTAAGTCTAGGAATAGTCAATCAAAACATTTATAGAAATAAAATAGTCATTTAGTAAACTATTTTATTTTTAATATTTAGATTAGCATTGTAATGGTGTTTGGGTGATAGGGTATGTTATATTATTTAATATAAATACAATACTAGGCTATACATCATAGATCATTATTGTGTATTTTACCGTCGAAAACAATTGTTCTGACTTTCATTGTTTTACTCTCCCTAGCCATTCTGATAGAATTCACGGAGAGATTTAGCGCGTTTGTTTTTAAATATTTTAATTGATAAAATCATTCTAAACGGCTTTTCAACGGCTCATATTCAATAAAAAAATATGGAAATTAGTGTAATCGATGGCTCCCAAACAGGTTTAAGGTTTTTAATTTGTATCTATTTTTATTGCTTGCCATATTTTTTTTAAAGATTAAAAAAAAATTAGTATGATTACATAGACTTTTCATGCCTATTTATTCAAACTGAACTCTGCTAAAAGTATTTCCCTTCAACCCCGATCAGTAGCTTGCGGTCTTAACTCGAGACGTTAATTACCTGTCCTTTAATAAAGTCCATACTCGACCATCAGGTTTGATAACATCAATGAATACATGCTAACCACAGGCCCCTACTGCACAAAGCTATCCGTATTATTCATCTGTTTTTCGTATTTAATTTTTCATGTTTTAATTCATTTTTAAAAGAAATGTTACAAATAGTTCACTGAACATTAGAAATTCTTGCGTTGACTTATAATTTGTCCTGTAGGTTTGCAATAAGTTAATATAGCTGGTAATAAGTTCACAGAGTAGCAACATTGAAATGCAGAAAGGCAACAGTGAACGGAAAACGACGTGTAGATAAGTCTGAGGGTCGAAAAGTAGCCAAAGGGATGTGTAAAAAGGTCACAAGGTCACGGCTAGTCAAAGAGATGTGTAGGCAGGTCACATTGCTGGCGAAGTGATGTGTAGAAGGTTAAAAAGTCTAAGGTCAAAGCAATCCTTTACCTGTAAACAAAGTACGAATAATACCGCTATAAAGTAAAACGCATTTTGTCTAAAGTGAATTTATTGGAATTTATTTCAACTTGCAGCAACAATTTCAAAGGGATTAATATTTTTTTGAAATATCTATAGTCATGTTGTAGCAAACGTTGAAACATGTTTTCTGTAATAATTGTTTGTAATTTTAAAACCTTTTATTGTTATATGTGCTTTCTGTACACAAACATGTTTTTTTCATTAAAAAAAAATTAATGGAGCTAATTGTGAGCATTTTTTCAGATTGTGTTAAACTATTATCTTAGACATAAAGAAACATTATATCTATACTAGCTGCATACCCGTGCTCAGCCACGGTAAATTTTTTAAAAATGTGCCAACTTGAGAACAGAACAAAACAAACACAACACAAACACAACAAAAGCACAACAAAAACACAACACAAACACAACACAAACACAACACAAACACAACACAAACACAACACAAACACAACACAAACACAACACAAACAAAACACAAACACAACACAAACACAACACAAACAAAACACAAACACAACACAAACGAAAACATACCCCTGACGGTCGTGCCTGATTCAGTGAATGACTATAAAAAACCCAGCTTGTCCTCTAAACGAAATATAGAATAATAATCAGTACTTCAGTGTATAAAATAAATACAAGGCAGAATTTAAAATATCCGCGTTTTACCTACCATATATAGAAAAGTTTCCCTTTCAAACCTGACGGTCTATGAAGTAGAGTTCACTTGTTTCTGTGACATCGACATATGAAGAAGTAGTGTAGTCATCACTATGCCCAGCCGCCTTTACTCTCCCTAACGTGAGTTAGGTACCCATCAGAGTTGGGTGGACTCAAGGACGGGCTACTGACTGGAACCCGGATTCGAACTCGAGACTTACGGGTTAGCAGTCCAGCTACCATATAGCACCTTTTCAATTCATGCATATTTTTTTTTCAGTTCTTTAAATTAAAAAAAAAAATACAATAGAGTTTCATGTCTTAAACCATAGCACAACTAATGAACGTGCTGACGCATGTATAATGTTGCGGAATAGTTTATTACAAATTATCATTAGTTAACAGTACGTTCAGTGAATTAAAAAACATAGCATTTTATCAATCCATGCTAATTATAATATTACAACAATAATGTCCTTTTACACGACTTTGCATTCACATTTTCCTAATTATATTATTCCAACAATAACTCCCTCTTGGAGATTTTGTATTTACATTTTTTTATTGGCGTGAGTAGAATTTATTTTTAAATTACCTCCCTTAGCAAAATATTACAAAACAGTTTAATTAGTTAGTTTTTTTACCCTACTGTTATTAAAATGTATCCACTTTTTCTAGGAATCTAAACGAAAATGATATTTGACATTGATCAATTCAATATGTTTTAACAATTTGCGTGTATTTAATATTTTCTTTGCGTTATGAAAAAGATTAAAAACTGTCTGCGATGCTAGTAAAAAGAACGATGTGTGATGTGTTTACTTTTTTTATTCCAAAATCTACCACCAGCCTTATATTATAAATATATAAAGCAAAGTACTCGGGTGCCCTATAGGGCACTTCCCGGTGCTTCAAATTTGGCAGGATCCTACCTTTGGGCAATAGAATACGAGGGCCGATGCCAGTTGGCAGAAAAGTCCAAAAAAAGAGGCGGTCAAAACTGACCTCGACTGACCGGCGCCTGATATGGGCTATATTATTAAAAAAACACTTTTGCCGAGCGACCCCCCCTTGATATTTGTCAGGTGGTAGGAGAACGCTTAGGGGTGTCAGAAAAAAACTCGGCATATCCGGGAAAAATCTGGAAACTGGTAAAAACTGACCAGTTGTATTTCCATATATAATCTTTGTATTTTATGTGAAAAACGAGGGTAATTTCAACAAAGATTTCAGGGTACTTAGTCTCTGTACAGCAGGCTAATTTTTGGCATGCTCCTAGGCAAATGGATATGGGAAAAATGTCGGTTGGACTCAAAGCCCTCGATGAGGGCTAAAAATGACTGCGAGTGAAATTCTCTTTATATGAGCTATATTACGAAAAACCTTTTGCAGAACGACCCCCTTGATATTTTGTGAGGTGATAGAAGAACGCCTACGGGTGTCAGAAAACACTCGCCATATCAGTGAAAAATCTAGAAATAGGTCAAAACTGACCAGTATTATTTATCTATGTAATCTATGTATTTTAGATGGAAAACAGGGTAATTTCAACATTTTTTCGGGTAATTAGCCTCTGTACTTCTGGCCAATTGTTTGAATACACTTCTATAGATGACTAGGCCGTATGGAAAAACTGTTGGTCAGACTCAAAGCTCTCGACGAGGGCTAAAAAGTGACCGCGAGTGAAATACTCCTTATATGAGATATATATATATATATATATATATAATGCAAAGTGCTCGGGTGCCCGATGTGGCATTTCCCTGCGCCGCAGGCTCTTCAAATTTGGCACGATGATGCCTTGGGGCGATAGAACATGAGGGCCGGTGCCGATTGGTTAAAAGTCCACGAAGAAGGGGTCAAAACTGACCTCGAATGACCGGCGCTTTATATGAGCTATATTACGAAAAAAAATATGCCGAACGACCCCCCCCCCCCTTGATATTTTGTGAGGTGGTAGAAGAACGCTTAGGCGTGTCATAAAAAATACGGCATATCTGGGAAAACTTCGTAAAGTGGTCAAAAGTGACCAGTCGTCATTTGGTTTATGTATAGGGGAGGTAACTTTTAAAGTAATAATTAAAAAAAAAATTTATACAATCTTTTAGAAAAAAACAAAAATCACAACGTATAGCATTTTTTTAAAAAATATTTCGATATAAATTTAGTAAAGTTATTGTAGAGAAATGTAAAAATTAATTGCAAAAGTGAAATTAGAGTAATATTTGATTTATAATATTCAGGAAGCCTTTGCAATTTCTAATAACCTTGCATGACATGAAATTATTCAGACTGTTAAAAACATTTAGGCAATGAGCACTCCACATAACAGCCGATCACCAATTAATTAATCATTAAACTCTCGTCAGTTTTTTGTAAACCTAAGCGGAGCTAGGCAGAATGCCTAGTATTTAAGTAAATTGAAAAGCCACCCCCCCCCTAATATTTTGTGAGGTCGTAGACCGACCCTGGAGGGTAACAAAAAACATTATTCCCGTCTGAAAACCCCTTAGGGTCGTTAGATGTGTCCAAATGCCGTATTTTCTTATATAAAAAATTGTTGGTGAAAAAGTAAACAAAGACTACTTCATTTGGTCTATGTAAAGTGGAGGTAACTTTTAAAAATAATTTTAAAATAATGTTCATATTATTTTAAAGAAAAAACAAACAAAAATCACAAAGTATATGTGAGCGGGTGAATGGATTATTTATTTTGTATTAATTTATTTGGTGCGAATCTGTGAGTGCATGGTGGTCCAATGGGGAACGGCCACGGGGGTTCCCCCCTTCCGCCCGAAGCGGTCAGTATAAATTGACCGCTCGGAGGAATTTTCTTTTTTTTTTTTGACCCGAGGCAAGATCTAGACAGTGTCGGTTTCTGTGTGGGCGCGTGGCGCACCTCACGCGTGGACTGGGGTTGCTTGTGCGACTTGGCTGGGTGTTTTGTTTGCTGTAAAAAGTTTGTTTTGTTACATTGTTTTGTTGCGTTAAAGTTCTGTTTGTTAATCCATTTTTTTATTTATATAATTTTGGTTCCATGTAATAAATTTTATTAATTGTTAAAGATTTTTTTGTTTTTATTAATTAGACTAAGGTTAGGTTATTAACCAGTCTGGGTTTAGCCGGGCTTGCACTGACCGGACGGTAGTTAGTAATAGATAAGCCTAGGTAATGGTAGGTAGATTTTAGTTATCTTCCCCCCCCCCCCTATCAGGGCTTACATATAGCATTCGTTTAACTAGATATTTAGTTATAAATGAAGTTATGTATTATATTGAAATTGTAAAAAATAATTGCGAAAGTAAACTAAATATAATATTTGATCTACACTATTAAGGAAGCCTTTGCAGTTCTAATAACCTCGCGAGTTATAACGTTGCGAATATTCCATTTCTATGACATGAAACTACTCAGACTGTTTAAATTTAAGCCCTAAGTACTCCACATAACAGCCAATCACTAATTAATTAATCATTCAAATTCTCAAAAGTTTTTTGAAAACCTAAGCGAAGCTAAGCAGTATGACTAGTAGTTATTATATTATGGTCGGACGCAGCGTTAAAATAGGTAATATTTATTACTATTTTCTTTATCTTTTACTATAGTGATTTGAAGTGTATAAATATTGATGCCATGATGAGCAGATTTTTTTTTTTATGTGTAAGATACATATACAGATGTGGATTTAAAATCCTGTGCTTGGTTCAAATAAGGGAAATAAAAAATAAATGCAAAAACACATATTAATAACAAGCTATTATTTGATAATGCACTAAAAACAAGAAAATAAATGATATTTCATAAATAAATTATAGTGACCTACTATTTAAATATCTAAAGAAAAGCTTGGATCGCTAAAGTTATGTATTGGATACCTTTACTAATATTTGCGAAGGGACCAAAGTTTTTATTTTTAGCTATTTAAACAATAACACTTATTCTCGCCTTTTTATAGCATAATTATTTAAAAGCTTGTATTAAAAGCTTTTGTATGCAATACTTTTTTCAATAGGCCTACTTTAAAATTTCTAATATAATAGTAGCATAATAAGCTTGTTATTAAAACGTTTTATTTTTAAAAAGGTAAACTATTGTCACGCCTACACGAACTCTCTTATTCTCCCCTTGATGCTAATGTCCAACAGAAACACGAAATTCCCGCTGCCCCAAATCTCTCTCTTTTTCTCCCCCCACCACCGCCTTTGTTCGATAAGCATATTCCATTACTCCAACGTCCACCACAAACTACCCAAAGTACCAGGCAATGCCAGTTTTAGAACCGCTAGCGACAGAACTCTGTGATTTATTTATGACGTTGTCCGAACGAATTGTTTAACTCTGGCCTGACCTAATTACGTGCTTTACAGCCATGGTATCTCCCTGAAATCAGACCTGAAGATTTGTTTGGAGGTAAGGAGAAACATTGGAGCACTATTATTAACTTGACAGGCTTGCAAAAAAGAATGGATCGTTTGACATATATAGCAAGAGAGATCGTGGCCAGCTAAACAACGGTTGAAAAATAAACTGTCAGGTATCAGATTTTTAAAGAAACGATGAGCTGACCGAGTTGCTCGTAGATTGAGGTGTTCCTCGCCCGATGTGTTTGTTCCCCGATGTATTCGTGTCTTGGGGCTTTTGTTTCCTTAACGTATTCGAGACAAGGGGTTTTCTTAGCCCTACATCACTGTTCTATCTATACCACGAGTTGGTTGTTTTTACTGTCGTGTATATACGAAGTATAGAGAAAGTCTTGAAATCGTGCAAAAAAAAAATAAAAAAATTTGCAAATCTTGACGTTTTACAACTCCCTGAGTTGGAAAAACATAGCTTTGCAATCTAGTCCGTATGTCTGTGTGTGTGTGTATTTCTGTCTGTGTGTTGTGTGTCTGTGTCTGTAAACATGATAACTTGAGTACCGTTACAGCTAGGTTGATGAAATTTCATATATAAGTATTATATCAAAATCGTAGATCCGTATTAACTCTTGAGCGATTTCCGATAACCGGAAGTGGAACTTTTTCTAATTTCCATTTTTTCAAAAGCCTATAACTTGAATACTATTTCAAATAGATAAATGAAATTTCACATGTAAGTAAATTATTTAATACTCTGCCTTCTTTCAAATTTTGAGTAATTTCCGTAGACTGGAAGTAGCAATTTTGCTATTTTCCATTTCTCAAAAAAAAAAAAAACGCACTGAATTATAAAGTACTAATAATATTCCGTATTATTATACACATTTTGATTTGCGTTCACTTGGTGTGCAATTCTTATTTCTGCGAGATTACTATTTTAAAAAGTTTAAGCAATTAAAAATGGATTAAAAATCATGTCTATTTCCCGAGTTGACATCCCCGGTTGTTTTGTATAAGAATATTCGAGAAAGTTTAGGGGCGATCACTCCAATTTTATTTTATGTCGTGTTTGAAATAAACTAAAGGCTGTTACTATTAGAAGAAAATAAAAAGATTTTAGTGAAAACGACAAAATAACAAAACAGCCTTTAATTATTGAAGAACGTTTACCACATCCACTAATGATATTTTATTATTGAATCACCTTTTGTTTTCAAAACAACTTTAGTCATACAAACTTTTAAAACTAACTAAAAAATAAAACAAGAAAACCGAGTGCAGGAAGTGACCCGCGGACCTTGTTTGTTGAGTACTGACGTAAAAGCGTAGGATGTAACTTGACAAGCTGTTGTCAGTCGAGACATTCTATCGCAGTTGGTGGTCAGGAAACAACTTGTATTTACATACTTCTAAGACAGAGTGAATTGTAGTTTGTTCAGCCTGCGAAACATTTATGACTAATTTATACAAATATTTCATCCCGAAATGTATATCCAATAGCAAACGTATATTTAAAAAAATTAAATCATGTTAAACAGAATCAAGTTTATGAGTAAACTTTCGCTTCAAATCCAAAAGAAGGTGATCAAAAGAATGCAGTTTTTTGTTTTTCTTCTTATCGGCATACAGTGTAAGTAGAAACTGTCCTCGTTTTTACTACTTTTTCTCAATATTGTTTAAAAGCTTTTATTAAAGTTGCATACCCTGTTTGTGTTTTATCTTATGGCGAGCGAAATTTCGACAACTTCTAATGGAACAATTTAATTTAAACTTGGAAAGGGACTCAAGACCCGATGGTAATGCAATGTGAGATCAAGTTTGAATTACTTTAATTCTTAATAAAATTTTAATAATTAATTAAATTTTAACATATAAATTACTATTTTCCGCGCTATCGTTTGCAAGTTTTTTGTGCTCATGTTGTGCTTAACAGTAGGCCTATTTAATCATATTTATCTATTCTTTTACATTTTTTTAATTATTGAAAATAAAATTTAAAAAAATAAATTAATTAACATTTTTTGGGTCAATAACACGTTTTTATCTATAATAATTGTTTTGCTATTCCTTCTGTCTGTCATTGGAAAATGACGCCTTTAGTTTTATCTTCTTTTCTTAGTTTAAACATGTGGCATGTGACGTCATTGTTTATTGCGTTCTTGTCATGACAATAAACACAGTTAGAAATGTGTTTATACATTCGAATATGACTTAATTCTTTTCCTTCTTTAAATAAAATTTAGTTTATACAATAAAACATCCAACATATTATTTTTAACATAAGTCCGCATCTTTAAGTTATCCATATATCGCTGAACATACTGATCACAAAACCTAAAAAATGTTGCGGCCAGAGAGAGAGGGAGGGAGAGAGAGAGAGAGAGAGAGAGAGAGAGAGAGAGAGAGAGAGAGAGAGATAGAGTGAGAGAGAGAGAAGTGCGCACATGAGCTTTTATATTTTAGGATAGATAAATAGAGTTGATTAAATAAGATCTATTACGAACCAATTGAACAAGAGAACTTGCGTATAAAAGTGCGGAAAGAGTAGTACAAGATACCTGCTACTTTCAGAAAATTTTAATTAATCTCTCAACAATTAATTGTCCATCTAATCAAGTCAAATTTAATGTCATTTTGCATTATCATCAGTTTTTTACCCACGTGCCGGATGGAAGAGAAATTGATTGATTAGAATTGCGCAAAATTTCGCTCTCCCGAATCGATCTAGGATTAAGACAGAGAGACTGACGACAGACTGACGACAGAATAACGACAGACAGAGGAATCAAGTTAAATGACAGATTGTAAAAATACAAATTAATCATTTAATTATTTGGGGAGACGTAATAGTAAATAGGTTTATAAATACTGAGATGTTTTTTCAACAGATGTAAATGGTTTACCTTTACAAGACTGTAAATCAGATGAGTTTGATGTTATACTGCATATTGGAAGTATAAACCCTTTACAAAAAGCTAGAATAAAAAACATCATCAACTTATTTCTACCTGACTCTGGTGACCCATGGAACATCAGATTTGCTGTCTTCGGATCTTCGGGAACATCAGAGCCGGTGATCGGCTTCAATGACTACAATAGTTCAACAGAGCTTCTCCACCAAATCGATCAACTTGCTTTGTATAATGTTACTGATTTTCAAAAGCTGGAGACAATTTACTCTGACTCTATGGCGTATATAGTGAACAATGCTTCCGCTGAAGACAACAAAACGAATGTTGTCATAGTTTTATGTGAAGCCTGCATTTGGTCCAACAGGCACAATATATTGACGGCCAACAACAACGGGCTAACAGACATGTATCTAATACTAGATGAAGAATTGAAAATTGCCCGCTCAAATTTTCTAATGTTCAAAAATATTGAATTTGTTTCCCCTTTAGAAACTCTGGAAACAAACCAGTTAATTTCTTTGGCTTTATGCGGAAAATGTAACAAAGGATGGATTTTATCTAAGAGTCAAACCGAATTTACGTTGAAAATATGCTATAAACTTGAAATGGCTGTTTCATTAATTAGTTGGCATGCAGCGTCGATTCACTGTAAGTCGTTAAAATCGCAAATTGTCTCTGTTAAAACCGCCGACGAATTTGAATTCTTGAAGAATTTAACCTCGAACTACATGAAAGAAAATAACTTTAGTTTTGGACATTATCTTTTCCATACAGGCCAGTGTGGGGAAAACGCTAACGATAATTTGTTCAATGAATGGCACAGCAAAACCCCCATCGTTTTCGCAAACGGGGAGATTAATGAGATGCCGCAGTTTGTTTGCTTTGCTTTGGAAATAAATTACAATCAATTGGGGTTTCACGTATCATGGGTAAAAATCGAAGCTGCTTTAGATGTTGCCAATTTAATCTTGTGTGAAGTCATCGTGAGCGCACAGCGCAATCAAGATTATTCAATGGGAAAAAACATCAGTACTTTTAATTACAAGATAATAAAAGAATCCAGGCAAAATATCAAGCTATTTGATTGTTTTCATAATTCAGAAAAAATTCCATTTTCTTTGGTGTTAGACGGTTACAATGACTGCACAAATAAGCTTGATGAATATTCTGCGACTAGGACGTATTGCGTGAATGCGTTTTATTGCACTAAATCAGTTTCCAAATCTTTACCTGTGTGTATAGACAAAGAGAAGAGGTGTGATGGTTATTTCGACTGCCCAGAGAATGATGACGAGGAGAACTGCAATGGTTGTATGGAGACGATGCTAAACGATGGGACCTGCCTGCCCAGCCAGTGGTTTTATAAGGAGGAGGATTATTTTTTATTGTATCTCCAACGCGAAGAGGCCATGTCCAAGGAAGTGATCAAACTAGTAGAAGACGTTTTAGCCTTGTGCAACGAAACTGTATGTGAAATCCCCGTTGATACAACACACAAGCTTGTCATACAAAAGTGTTCTTGTGAGAAGAGAAGATTAGAGTTGAATAAGTCGGTACCAGAACAGAGATTTACAAGACAGGAGAGTTCTTGGGCGGCTCGCTGTGTTTATCTAAGGGACTTGTACTCAGGTCAAGCTTCAGGCTGTTCCGATCTGTCGCATTTAAACAACTGCGCTGCTTTTGTTTGTCCCGATGGGTTTTACAAATGTCGCTTGTCGTATTGTGTCCCCTTCTACGTGGTCAACGACGGACGCTTCGACTGTCCCCATGACGACGACGAATCTACCGACAACTACGAGAAAATATTTTCCCCCAACTTGTTCAAATGTCGTAAGTCGCGTGTCCTCGTCCACCCCGCCCACGTGTGTGACGGCCTTGACCACTGTCCTACAGGCGATGACGAGCTACACTGCTACAAAACCTGCCCGGCAGGGTTTACCTGCCAGTACGGGGTCACGGCGGTAACAGACCACAGTAAGGTCAACCACCTAACGCTGTTACAAAACATAGACCATAACACAAGGGTCATTGACCTTTCTGGTATCGATGTAAATCTTGTTAATTTGGAGGATCTAAGAGATAAACTTATTCTTATAGAAATTCATTTATCAAACTGCAGTCTAGATGATATTTTATTTATGCACCTCCTCAATGCACTATCGCGTGGAAACTTCGGTCCATACCTACTAGATTTAAGTTATAACAATTTTCATCCCGAAATTTGTTGCTTCAAAACCGACTATCAGTATGGTGCCCCAGTATACCGTCTAAATGCTACACACACGAACTTAAGAGCTTTTAGAGTTTTTTTGTCTATTGAAAGAACCTTTCCAATCGTACTAGACTTTTCATACACAGACCTAAAACTTTTGGAATTTCAAGAGCAACATATAACTAGCGAATCTTTTATTGATTATATCAACTTGAGTCACTCAAATCTAGAAAAGTTCATCTTTGTAAATGACCATAATATAAGCTGGTCAATTTACAACAAGACATTAAATCCCAGTAAAATAATAATCGCTATTTTAGATTTGAGAAATACTAAGATAAACTATAATGCTGAATTGGCTATGACTCTAAGAAGGATATCAATATCATTATCAGTTTATGGAGATAATTTTAAACTTTGCTGCAGTGAGTATGCTGGAGGCGGATTCACCTCGGGTAATTGTCAAGCACCACCTGATCCAATTTCATCGTGTTCAAACCTGCTTGGAAATGTCGTGAGAACATCGTATTTTTTCCTTGTAGGTCTTACAGGTGTCACGGGTAATGTCGTGTTGATCGTTTTAAGGTTAGTCAGCGCGCTGGAAATTTTAAAACACAGTGATCGATTTATTTCTGTAAGTTTAACTTTTTCCGATTTATTAATGTCTCTATCTGTGATGCTACCAGCTACGGCGGATGTTTACTACAGGGATAGTTACGTGCTGTACGATACAGAATGGAGAGGTAGTTCACTGTGTCAGATTGGAGGTTTGTTAGCGTCCCTCTCGTACGTAGCGTCAGCTGTGTTTGTATTGCTGAGTACATTCGATCTATACACCAAGCTACAAGATGATCAGCGTAACACCATGACATCGAGATGTGTTCGTGTCACATCTGTCGCGTGTGTCTGGTGTCTATCTCTCACTGCCGCCGTAATTCCAGTCGTGTTCCCAGCATGGCAAATGTATTCTTCTAATGCTTTGTGTCTCAGCCTACCCTTCTATATAAATCATCCAGTCGCCTGGGTGTATTCTTTCACTCTCCACATCGTCTTTACATTCGTTATCCTACTTTGTACGATACTAGCACAAGTACTGATCTTTAAAACACTTTTCTCCAGCTCTGACGCCACTGTGCCCGTGTATGACGAAGACATGTTAGATGACGTAAAAACGCAAGTCCATCTAGTTGTATTCAACATTCTGTGTTGGTTCCCTGTCTGTACCTCAGGTTTTCTGACGGTGGTGGGGGTAGCCCTAAGTCCCCAGACCATTGGCTGGATCACCGTGTACCTGCTGCCTACACTAGCTGCCTCACATCCTCTGTTGGTTCTTTACCCGGTTGCCTCTAGAAAATGGGAGCAATTTAAGAACGGGAAAAAAAGAGCAAACATGGTTTCGTCATCAATTAGCCAACTCACGTAAAATATAAATTTCGCTTTTAATACAATTAATACAATTTTTAAATTTTCAGTGTAATTAAAGGCCTATTACTAAAACCGTATATTTTTTGTGTGTTTATTTTATTAAAATTATCTGAAATTTGAATTTTTCATCGACCTAACTAAAACAGTACTCCAGATATCGTGTTTCCTTGGATATAGATTAAGGCACAATTTTTACGGTTACCGATAGTTATTCAAAGGTAAAAGAAACCATCGTATGCAATGCAATGCTTCTTTGTGAAGTCTCGTCTACCTAACTTAAACGGCACTCATGGTATCGGCCATTGAGATATGGGAAGTGATGTAAGTATAATTTCCGGTCACGAAAACGCTAAAAAGTTGATACAAATCTACACATTGATAGATTGTCAAAATGTAGATTTCGACTTTTTGCACGATAATAATAATTCCTCAACAGGAGAAAGCAAAAAAAAAATAAAAAAAAAAATTCATATATTTAGGTGTTTTTAAGTAATAAAACATGTATATTTGTTGCCATATATAAATTTACTGGTTTAGTCAGTTTACATTTTATGTAATAAAAAAAATTACTATTCATTTCTTCCTGTATCGTGGCGTATTTCCTACAAATTTATTGTATTTATTCATCTCCAATATTGTAAATTTAAACTTTGCACATATTACAGATTTATTTTTTGATCTCTGTACTCTGACAATTATATAAATATACAAACTTGTAAACTATGGTATACAGATAGTTTTGTATTTGATCTTAAACTTGACTGATTTTGATTATCGAACAAGTTTATTGTTCGCTTTCCTGATATTTTGTTTGTTTTAAATTACGTAGAAAATAAAATAAAAAAATTGATGTTTATCGAAATTCAATCAGTAAAATCTTAAGTTTTGAGAAGAAAAAGAACTGCAGATATAAACTTCGAGACTTACTTAGCCGTGTAAACAAAGAAAACAGAGAATACGATACAATTGTTATTGATATAACACGTGTCACATTATTTGCATAGCCCAATTTAATATTTAAAAATGTGTATAGTTATCAATTTAATTAATAGAACTAATTAAGTATTTTGTAAAAGGAACAAAATTCGTGTAAGTAATTACATTCCTGGTTCAAGATTCTCCATGTTTAATTTACCTGTTTAATTTCGTACAAAACTTTTTTCTTCTTTTTTTAAAAATAAATGTTCAATATTTTAAAAATGTTTTCAATTAATATAAAACATTATTTTCTTCTAAATCTGAGTTTTGAAAATAAATTTTTACTTTTTAAAGTTTTATGTTTGGTGTTAATTGTACTGTTATTCGAATTTTCTAACTAACTGCTAATTTTTTTAATAGTTGTTACTAAACCAACTCGTGTTTGTAATCTATACTTTACTATCTAGTTTATTGGGTTATATTTCAAACATATCATTGTTATCTTACTTTCTTTGTGATAAAGTCGTGTAAAACACAATGTTAACGTGACTTTAGTGTTTCTTGTATTGACGATGGAAGTGATTGATATTATTTTCGTGAGATTGCTAAAATTAAATCATGTGGTATATGTGAGACTTCCCGCTGAAAAATAATTAAAAAATCAACATAAAAAAATGTAAAAATGTAAAATTAAAAAAATAAAATTAAACTAATCTCCCCTAAACTTTCTTGAATATTCTTAAATAACACTACGGGGTTAGGCAACCCGGGATATTGAATTGATTTTTTAAATTAATTTTTAAATACTTAAACTTTAAAAAAAAATAGAATAGAATCTCGTAGACACCAAGGAACGGCAAATAATATTATAATGGTGCAGAATATTAGTACTTTATAAATTCATATGCGTATTTTAAAACTTCTGGTTAATGGAAATTACTCAAAATTAGACAAAAGGCAGAAAATTAGATCTTTTACTTATTTGTGAAATTTCGGCCATCTTGAAAAAACAGACTTTTGTTTTTGAGGTCCACATGTTCAAAGAGCAACATATGCAGTTATCATATAATCATTGATCTTTCTTTTGCTAACTATAATAGAGTCAGCTAGCTAGTTTTTTGTAACAGTAAATCAACATCAATAATTTTTTATCAAATTGTCAAAACTATAGTTTTTTTTTTCATCATATAAAATTTTAAAAAATTCGAATTTTCTTTATCTCGTCTGGTTTTTACTTTCTCGTATAGGAATTATAGAGTAAGTATTCTGTTCTCACAAATCTCGATGTTTGACACCTCCCTGAGTCCGAAAAGCTTAGTTATGCAATGTTCTGTATGTTTGTGTGGATGTGAGTGTCTGTGTTGTGGAACGAAATTTCGACCATTTCTAA